>NC_064293.1:29129378-29175575 GCF_019186545.1 Solanum stenotomum | reverse complement strand
TTTTTTTTTTTTTTTTTTTTTTACAAAATCGCTGCTGTGGCAGCGATTTTTAATTAAAAAAAATTAAAAAATTTTTTTACACGAAATCTCTGCTATTTCGTCCTTTTTGTCAAAGGAAAATCGCTGCTGATGCAGCGATTTTGCCCTTTTGGCTAGAATAAAAAGTGATGTACCCTTTTGGAATTTTTGACAATTTTTTTTACCCTTTAGGCTCCGGACTCATTTAATTAGCCAATTTATTTTGTTCTATTTTAATTGCACCTTTGTTACTTTTTCCTCATTGGTCAATGGTCACTGCTATATAACTACCATGTATATTAATTATTTAAAAAAATACTCCATTTTCTTCGATAAATCTTTTTCCCTTTAACTATAAAATTGAAATGTTAATGATATAATGATTATGTTTCAAAGACTATACTACTACAACAAAAGAGAATATAGTGGCAATAATTTTTTTGTTGAGGGGACATTGCATTCAGAGCCATTAAAATCTTTAATGATATTTATTTAAAATGTTGGTTATAAATACTCATATTCATTATTATCAATAAATACAATATAATAATAATCATATTATAGCCGCTAAATTCTTTATTTATTAGATGGAACTGGGAAGTAACTAGTACATGCTTTATTTTTCATATTAGCTTTGGTACTATATTATGGAGTTTGATGATATATAAGTCAAGCCCAAGAGACTACACGTTATTGGGTTACATATACAACTGTCCTTCCGGTCTATCATGTAGAATCAAGTCCATAACCACCCTTCCTTTGAAGGGATGGATAAAACCCAAACTTATGTTCTTTTGACAAAAACCAAAGGAAAAAAGAACACATGTACCTCCAAAAAGGGAAACTATTTACAAGTGGGTAACCTTTTTTTCCCCATGTTTTTAACTATTAATTTACATTTACTGTTTGATACCATCAGAGTATATATATAGGATAAGCAGTGCTCAGTCAAAACACTACTCAGTTACTCATTGATACCATTAGAGTATATATATACTCTGATGACACCAAGGAGGAATGGACAGTGTTTCAGTGAAAAGACTGCTCAATTACTGTTTGATACTATCAGAATATATTGACACCATCAAAGTCTATATATACTATAGAGTATATACGTACTCCGATGGTATCATCAGTTGTTTAGTGAATTGAATAACTAGTTTGGGTTGTGGATCCAATCAGGATAAATATATTAAATTAGGTCCAATTAGGGTAAATATTTTGCTTAATGGGTCCAATTTGTGTAGTTATTCCAAAACCAAAAGCACAAAAAAAAAGTATTTGATTCATAACAATCGAATTCATAGTTATAAAATAAGCATACCTAGTACATGAAACAAGATCTACACTCGTCCAACACAATATATCGATCATCGATACTTAAAATTCGAAAAAATCCCTAAAGGACTTAAAGTTTTGATGATTGACCAGCAATATCAATCACAAAGCGATAATTAATATCGTTCTTCTCAATTCTTTCATAAGCATCATTAATCTTATCAGGTGTGACTATCTCTATGTCACACATGATATTGTACTTCCCACAAATGTCTATCATTTCTTGTGTTTCTTTTATGCTTCCAATCATGCTTCCTTTCACAGTTCTCTTACCTGCATTTCACAATTTAAAGGGTTATTTATTATTAGAAAAAAATCTTCAAACACAATCCTTAAAAATATAAAATAAAGTGTTGCTTACCAAATATTAATGGAAATGATGGAAGGTCCATGGGCTTTTCTGGTGCACCCACTATGACAAAAGTTCCTTTAATTTTGAGCAATTCCAAGTAAGGCCCAAGAGAGTGATTGGCTGAGACTGTGTCCAATATGAAGTCCAAAGTTCTGTGCCTCGACTGATAATGAAATCCAACACAAAGAAAATTGATTAATATAGCAATTTTAAAAGTTTATGTATGAAGGATGACAAATGTATCCTTACATAGTCTTGTAAAAAAAATATACTTGATTTTTTTGAAATTGAAACTTCATTTTATCATGGTATTAAAGTTAGATTCGACACAATTCTTGATTTCTCTGTTATTGAGTCCCTATATTATTTCATACATGACATTGACAAAAATATAAATAATGAAGAGGCAGACAAACCTTCATTTGCTGTGCATTAGAGCTAACAATGAAATCATCAGCGCCTAATTTGGTTTTGGCCTCTTTTTCTTTGGATAAAGAAGTGCTTATGACAGTGACATGATGTCCAAAAGCTTTTGCAAATTTAATAGCCAAATGTCCTAATCCTCCCAAACCAATCACTCCTATATTTTGCCTTGGTGAGCCAATCAAGTTGTTGTCTTTCATTGGGCAAAACACAGTTACTCCAGCACATAACAATGGTGCTGCTCTATCCATTGGTAGGTTATCCGGTACAGCAACCACAAACCTTCAAAATTAAAATAAAACTAGACAAATTAGTCATGATGGGCATGGTACGGTATTGAAAACTTCAATTCCGTAATTTTAATTTTTAAAAATACTAGTATATCATTGCCATTCTAATTAATTCGATATAATGCTGTGAGAATTATCACTATGACTTTTCAAGAAACATCTTACTAAAAAATATTCAAAAGAAAGTACAACAAATCTCAAAATAATTGGTTTTGTACTAATACTATTTTATATATTTGCTATTATGCATTGTACTAATAATTATATACGATGCGGTATTCGATTCTTTTATATAATATTGAGTATCAAAGAATTATAAAATACATATCAAATACCACAATATCGATATCAAAAACTTTAATTTCCATATGATAATTCAATGCTCACCCCTAACTGGAACAGAGAAAGATGCATGTTTTTTTTTATACTACTGATTTAGAATCAAAAGAGATTTAGTTTTTTATAAAGAGAAAAACAGAGATAGAAAGGAAACTAATTGTACCTATAATCAGCAACAAGCATCTTGGAGTAGCCTCCATAAGTGATGCTACCATCCCAAAAGACACCATTGTAGGTGAACTGAACTTTGTCACAGTAATTTTCTTCAGAGCTTTTGCAAGATTCACATTGTAAGCATGATGCAGACATGCACCCAACTCCTACTTTATCCCCTGTTTTGAAGTTGCTCACATTGCTCCCAACTTCCACAACAATCCCTGTAATCTCATGCCTAGATTACAACAATTAAAACAAATTAGAAATTCAAACAACAACAACAATAATATATTCAGTGTAATTCCGCAAGTGGAGTCCGAGTAGAATATACGCAGACCTTACAAAGAAGAAAAAAAAACAGAGGAGTTTATTTGTGATTTGATTATTACCCTGGAACAACAGGATACATAGTAATACCCCAATCATTCTTGGCATAGTGAAGGTCAGTATGGCATATTCCACAGTACAAAATCTTGATGGTCACATCATTTACACCATTCTCTCTGCATAAACATGATGCAAAAAAATTGAGTTAACGAATAGACTATAGAGAATGTGTCATTCTTTCTGGAACATATACGGAGTTAATATTATGTAATGAAAATTATGAATACCTTCTATTGAATATGTAAGGTGTGATTTTGCCAGAAGAATCAAGAGCTGCCCATCCAGAAACAGCTTGAGTGTGGTTTGGAGTTGTTTTAGCCATTAAATTAGAATTCGAAGAGTGGGAGAGGGGCAGATTGAAAATAGAGTTTGAGATGTTTATAAGCAAAGTACAACATAGAGCTCCTTTTATAGTGATAAATTAGACTTTCAAAGGGTTGTTAGGACTATTGCAATTAATGAATAATACACTTCTATTAGTATTACTGTTGAATTTTATTTGTCATATTTTGTTTGATACATCATTATAAAAGTCATTGATATGATTATTTTACCATATATATTCTGTATTATATCTTGGAAAAAGATTTAGAGAATCAGTAATTAATAATAAGATAAAATATGAAAAAAAATTATTTTTTATAAATATATATTAAAAATAACATTAAAATTGAAAATCTGTTTTTAAAAATAATAGACAAGTAAAATGACTGAAGTATAGAAAAGTATCCTATACTTATTTCCAAGAAAAAATACATTCAATAAAATGACAAAAATAGTAGTGTTATAATCTAGATCCTGGCCTACCTTTTTTTTTCTTCATGAAGGACTAAATATATGAAGAAAAGAAATAAAAATCCAACAGAAATTCCTCCGATTTTGTCAGTAATTTCCAAGAAATCCAACAGAAAATTAATCCTGGACTATCTTTGTTCTTTTTTTTCTTTTTTCTAGTGATTCAATAAAAAATACTACCACATTGTACTATTAATGTGTGACTAATAAATAAGAATTTCTTTAATTTCATATATTTTCTTGTTTCTTCCAACTTTTTAAATAACTTAAAACTTTTTATCTGAGGCCCTATATTTATAGTAGAAACAATTTAACTTAGAATTATAAACATGATAATGCGGATTTTTAGTTTTCGACTTTGAAATTGTAATTTTCAGAAAACTGAGAAACAAAAGTTAGCTCAAGATCAACTTCCAAATCATCCTTGCTACTCCAAAATTATGGGGCAATTAAAAGAAGAAAAGAAAAAAAAAACATGATAAATAAAAATAAACATCCACTTAATGAAATATCACAAAGAGGAACAAAACAGCCACCACATACTTTAATTTCTTTAGTCAAATAATTCAAGTTCACACATTTCCACTTCTTAGTGGACCATCACAAAAGTTGTTAGGGCTATTAAAACAGAGAAAAAGAATACACTAAAACAGAAAATTTCTCAATTATTTCCTTAATCCTACTCTATTTCATCCATGAATTTCCTAGAATATTGTTTCTAATTTACTTCTTACATAATATTCCAACTATTGAGTATACATCATTCCCTTGTCTTTAATTTATTTCTTTCATACATTTTCCTGAACCAACATCATTATTATTGTTTTTTAAAATCGTGTGCAAGTATCTACTAAAAAAATGTACTCATATCTTTATTAATATTCAATTGTTTGTATTTGTTCATTTTAAACTTTACATGTTCTTTAACAAATAAATGATTGGGAGTAATTAGTGTTGAAGGTAAAGTAGAATTTTTTTATTTATTTTTAAATAATGTTTAAATCAAAATGAACCTAGAAAGTATTTTAGTGGAAAACGTTGAGACTTTGTCATCCCTTAAAGACTTTTGACTTTCAAAGTCTTGCATCTCCATTTACTTGTTATTTTCACATTAATTTAATAGAATTTCGAAGCTTGTTGAATGTTGTCGGGATACTTCCTTCGACTTTTTTATCTCCTAACTACACTAATTGTGAATGGTATAGTGTACACCTAGCAAATAAGGGGTAGTTTTTGATGATTAGAATTATGGTGGTATTGATAATAAATGGTTGTTACGACTGAATTTATGTATTATTTTAGGTAGATATTAATTATGCAGTGATTAATTATTCATGTATTAGTTGTTCCATCATTTATTCTATATAAAAATTAATTTGTAAATTCTATTATATGTATATATATATATATATATATATATATATACACACACTAGTTATGTGAGTTTCTAAATGATGAATCAAACGTTGTATTAGTTCATACATGAATAACTTATTTGCTATTTACCTATAATATTATACTCATAAATTAATACAAAAATAATTTATTTCTTATTCAGCTATCAAACAATCTCACCGACTGACTTACTGGGGTTTGGTGCGGCATGGGTAGGGTTGGAATTGATTTGGGGTCAAGTTTTTTGATTGGGAAGATGGTTGGGAGGGATGTTTGGGGGAGGGAGAACGAGACAATCAGCATGAAATGCTACTTAAAGAATTGTATTTTATATTCTTATCAAGAAAGTCATTTTTCTTGATTTGTAAAAATATTATATCTAAAAAATAATCAGTAATAATTGAACTAATCAATCATATGAAAAAATAGAAAGATATATTAATTGTCATATTTGTTTTTTCTATACTAAAAACTAAAAAAAATACATATTTTTGTAGTCATACATTAATTATCATGTTTGTATTTTTGAGAATTAAATAATATGAACTTTGATTCATTATTTCAATAATTATTTTTTATATAATTAACATGAAAAAATACAACTTGTGATATTTTTCGTAGAATTTTTAAATATTAAAATTGTAATTATAGACATTAGAATTATTGGTAGTTGCACAACCCAATGCAAAATATATATCAGTGGGATTGGTGGGGGATGGCAGGCAGTATTCCCATTTCCAGCTGGAGGAAGGCAGCGCAATTATGTTTGACATGACTTGCTGGTCTTCGCAAGTATAATTGATTTTATTTTATTGACTCTGTTGCGGTGGAATCACAATTTCGATGAAAAGATATCAAAATATAAAAAAATAAAATTGCGTACAAGTTAAAGAATATGTCAATATATATATACATAAAAATATTTATATTTTAAAAAATTTTGACAAAAAAATATTGATCAATACCTCAACTACATGTAGCTCCTCCATTGACCTATTTGTCCTATGATCTTATAATAGCTTTCCTTTTACTCTTTTCTTTCCTATGAGAGATCTACCCAATGTATAGATATGCCTCATTTCTTTTAAAATATGTTAGCGTAGAAGTTTGTTGGGTTTTTCTCTCATCCTTATCAACTCGTCTCTAAAGCGCGATCTACTTATATAATCCTTGTGATTGACGGTAGGTTGATGATCAAATCAAGTCAGAAGAAGGTTTGATTAGCTAATTAAAAGTTGAAGTACATTGCTTATAAAAGATATGAATTCATATTTTGTAAATATGTAACTTGTTATACTATAACCTAGACCTATTTTTCATGGCTAATTATCTTCCAAGCATGAGAAAATCCAAGATTCCGACTTGATTACAAGAAAAAGTTTTGCCCAATCAAGTCAATCAAAAATAAAATTAACTACAATTTCACTAGAATTGTTATTTTAAAAGGGGTCCACACTCTATTTGTATATACCCTCTCTTTTCTCTCTCGTATTNAAAAAAAGAATGGGGCTGACGGGATTCGAACCCTCGCCCTCATGCTTCGCGCGCCTTATTTTTCCAAGTGTTAACCAACGCACCCACGACTGCTAGTGTTCTATGGGTGCTTATTTTTATTTAATAACGTATTTATCATATTTTCTATATATATATACAAATTTTTTTCCCGAGTCAATGGGTGCTCGAGCACCCAAAATTGACTACGTGGGTCCGCCCCTGTCTTCCAAGCATGAGAAAATCCAAGATTCCGACTTGATTACAAGAAAAAGTTTTGCCCAATCAAGTCAATCAAAAATAAAATTAACTACAATTTCACTAGAATTGTTATTTTAAAAGGGGTCCACACTCTATTTGTATATACCCTCTCTTTTCTCTCTCGTATTTTATTTCTTTTCTCTTATACATCACATTAATTCTCTCTATATTCTTTAATTTTTTTTCCTAAATTCACTCAAGCATTTTCAAATTTCGAATATTGATCTTCTCCTTTCAAATTGTGTTTCCCCAATTTCAGGTAACCAATATTGACAGGTTTCAACTGAATTTTTTAGATTATATATTTGTTATATTTTTGTTCAAATTAAACAACGTTCATCTATCTCCATTCAATCTTAATTTTTCAATAAGGAGATAAAATTATATGCAAGTTTACGGTTGAACAAACTTCATCAAAGAGATTACGCGAGGTATATAAATGCATATTCACAAATAATGAAGCACCAACTTTTTATTTTGGTCTAACTCAAGCATTTCAAGATGTTGCAGAATCTGTTGCTAAATTTAGACTGAATAAAGAAATTAGATCCATTAAAAAGTTTAAATTCTAGCACCGAAATGTCTCAATTAAGATTTAACAAATTCTGAAAACTTTTGAAGTAAAAAATAGAAGCAGAAACGTTGAAAAACAAAAGTCTAATGATTCAACAAAGATGAGGAGTTCAAAAAAACTTGTTAATTTGTGCTTTAAGTGTTGTTTAATTCATGAGTTGTATAATAATTTTTACATGATGTTGTATGCGAATTTTTGGGGTTTGTATTTGTATTAATGTTATTATAGGTTTTTGTATTTACATCAGTGATAGATGTATTTGTTGTATTTATTGTATGTTTCCAAGAGTAATATACAATTACTTATTGATATATATGCATCACTTGCATATGTATAAATTGTTGTCTAGCATTTATCATTTGTATATTTTATACGATCGAATTTGTTACTGATAATTATATATATTTAATTTGTATATCAAATAATATATGTATTTGTTATATATTTATCGTTCTTAGAAACAATATACAATTATTTAGTTGTATATATGCATCAGTCGCATGTGCCCAAATAGTTATCTAGCATATATCATTTGTATATCTTTTATATTTTTATATACATTTTGATTTCTACTTTTTCAAAGTTTATGATATAATTTTTTTTTTTGTTTTGAATGAATAATTAGAAATGGAGAACTGAATTGAATTATTAGTNAACTAATGAGGTAAAAGGTAAACAACGAGTAAAATTTCCAACGCTAAGTTCCTTATAAATATGAAATGCGGAAAGCTAAAATACTACCCAAGAAATTGTGTCATAAGTACAAGAGCCTCTAAATATGATGCAAGTCTTAAACTAACTGACACATCCAAACATAAGGGATATTCTGTCTGAATACTAAAATAATAGAGTAAATAAAAGGTAGAAGGAGGTGTGGGCCACGGAACAGCCAAGCAGCTCACCACAACTCCAAGATACTCCAAGCTCGGACTCAGAAAGCTCCACGAGATGTGCTCTTACTCGGAATCGAATCTGCACCACAAAAGAGTGCAACAAGTGTAGTATGAGTACGAAACCACGTGTACCCAGTATATCTCATAGACCGACAACGAAGAAGTAGTGACGGGAGTTCATATAAGGAAAAAAATATGTTATTTATTTATACACGTCTATATTATAATTACGAGTCAAGTTTCATCAAATATAGGAAATCAAATAACAAGTACTTTCCAACCACCAATAAAACACATAATCATCAGAAAAGAAGGATGACATGAGATGCAATGCAATATGACACCATGGAATGATATGCCTCAGAATATCAAGTACTCTCTCAACCGTATATACATGATACTCCTCGGAAAAACATCGAGAGTTCATGACACATGGGGGACTCGCGAGGTCCATATATCGACACGGACGATCTCCACGTGTCTGTGCGGACCATCTCAACGCACTATCATAAAATCAATAATTTCCGCACGGACGGTCTCCACGTGCCCAAAATAACATCTTAGCATCTCACCATCCCCAGCACGGACGATCTCCACGTGCCCAACTTATACTCAATCTCATGTCAATGCATGTGCACAATATAATCTCAATTAAAAGGAATGATAATGCATCTCAATCAAATCAAGTATCAACATAATACATAACCACCTCAACCATCACAAGTATACGGGTTCTCAGTCAATAATATATCAGCTAATGCCCATATGCTTTGGCATTCTTGGATTAAAATCCGCATTCTATAGTAATAGACTTTCCCTTTATAACACCGGTACTCGTACCAATGCCCGTCACATCACTAGTACGAGACCCCCATCTTTCGCCCTTACCCATTGTCTATTCCATTTTTAAATCTTTAAATTAGGAAAACGTCGTCCAACGAAGTCTAAAAGTCTTAACATACCTTGAATGCCAAACACGTGCCACGGATCCTCAAGAGTTTTCCTTCCCTTTTCGCAAAGCTTCGGAACGTTCCCAATCTACCAATTATGCAAATTATTGTAAGCACGCGAGTTCACACTCATATTATTATATATCTATCCTAGACCCACAAACTCACTCATATCTCTTAACCAACAACTAATTTACAACTAACTTATCATACCAAAAAAAACCATCATACAGTATAGTGTCAATTTCCCAAAATTTGCTTTCTTTAACTTTAACTATATTATTATTTTCCAGCCTAAATCTTATCAACACAAATCCATACCCATTAATGATAAATCCCAGCCGAAATCTTTCTAGCACCGATTTGTTGGTGGCAACAATAACTTCTACATATTTCCAACCCGTCAACACATACATACACGACAATATCAATTTAAATTCTATTTTCTTTTACCTGGCAGCTTCCGACTACATGTTTTCCATGAAAATAATTCTTAACCATCGATCAATGCCCACCCTTAGAATGATGAACCATTAATGGGCATTAAATGCTTTCTTTAGGTCGATACAAATTAATTTTCTTAAAAAAAGAAGAAGTTTTCATTCCTCTATAAGGACTTTGAACAGATGCAAATATTATTATTATTATTTTTTTTCCACCTTGATATCAACCATCAATATAACAATATAATAATAACAACAATCCAAAGCACTCTGACAACATACTACAATATGTAGAATTGAAAAGAATGAAAATTGCTTGTTTTCACCTGAGCAATGATTATTGTTTTCTTTTTCCTCTCGTTGGTCGCCTATGGTAAGTTTCCGCCTCCGCCTCTTTTCTTTTCTAAAATAAGAGTGTATTAACCGTGAAAACCCCACTAACCTATTATCACCTATGTGACCTAATGATATAAATCATTAATAAGTTTTAGAGAGAGTTGACCCATTAACTACCAATCAGATAATAGTAATTAAATAAATAGTTCAAAATTTCCATTTATAATTTCTTTTATACGAGAAAAGTCAAAATAGCTATAGTTTTCAAAACGACCTAGCGGGTCGTTACATTATCTAGCATATATCATTTGTATATCTTTTATATTTTTATAGACATTTTGATTTCTACTTTTTCAAAGTTTATGATATAATTTTATTTTTTTTGTTTTGAATGAATAATTAGAAATGGAGAACTGAATTGAATTATTAGTTTCAAACTGAAAAATTTGTGTTGTTGTATTATGAATGAAGGAATCAAACTAGTTTTTGATTGTTGAAACCAAACAACCAATAAATGAAGATCAGAGTTTCAAGGGAGAAGTTTATCGCTTGAAGAGTTCATTATTATAAGAAATTATGAAAAAATACAAATATACAAATACTAATCTCGATAGCTAATGAAACTATAGAGGAGTGGTTCACTACTTTAAAGGGAAGACAAAGTGCAGAGACAGATTCAAATAAATCTGGCAAACCTAATATAGTATAAAATTCATTACAAGATTTGCTAGATTTATGGCCACCATAAAATAAATCAAGTTGGTCAGGGGGGTTAACTTGTCTCATAAGGGAATTTGTGTAAATAATTATATGGGATCAGTTGGAATCATATTTTATATTTGATTGTCTGTTCATTGCATCTTTAACCATGTGAACCCACTATTTGCTCAATTTTTGGTGCTCCTTCTGTTTCACACAGAGTGACCTGGTTTGACTTGACACAAAATTTTTAAAATAAAGAAGACTTTTAAATCTTGTGATCTTAAATTAAAGTTATGTCAGATGTACTAAACTGCCCTCAATCTTGTGGCTTTTAAACATGCCACGTGAAAAAATGAAATTAACATGTTACCAAAAAAGGAAAGATGTCATTCTTTTTTAAACAGACTAAAAAGGAAAGGAGGTCATTCTTTTTTAAACGGAGGGAGTACTAAACTAATCGTCCTGATTTTTTGTCTGGCACACAATCATACAAACTACCAAGTAGCTGAGACAGTTGGTTATATAGTATAGGAACCAGTTGAAAACCTTGTGACTTTGGCCAACTTTATCTAATGTAGACGCTATTCAATTATTTTTATTTTTATCTGATATCTAATATTTACATTTAAATTTAAATAAGCTAAATTTACATTCGTTAAAGTCTATATGAGGATAGAGGGGGTAGAGCCTGTTTAAATTGACTTGTTTTAAGTTATTTGAAAAAAAATAAAAAGAGGAGGGGTGTTGAGGGTGGGGGGAATTAAGTCTTCTATTAATTATCGTATTACCTAAGATGCCGGTATGGTTGTTTCCCAACTACACTGACCAACTTGCTACAATTTTTCCTTTTTTTTTGACCAATTTGCTACTATATACCAGTATTTAATTAGCTAATTTATTTAATTCCTCTGTTTATTTTTACTTGTCTCCTATTCCTAAAATCTTTAGTCATATTCATATAAAAATGTTAATTATAAATACTCATATTTATTTTTATTGATAAATATAATATCATAATTATTATATTCTTGCTGCTAAATTCTTTATTTGTTATAGTGAAGTGAGAAGTAACTACTAACTAGTACATAAGATTGTATAAAATAGCAAACTATTAATTCAAATTAAATGCTATAGCCATAGTTTATTTTAATTGTAATTCACAGCAACATCCCTTTTTTGTCATCTGATTCGGTATACAATTAGTCATTTTCGGTATACAATTAGTCATTTTATACATTTCGGTATAAAATATATAAAATGTGTTTGTGTTTGTATAAAGCGAGAGAAAAGTGTATATATAAATACAAATACATACATTTCATCATATACACTTATAATTATATAAATACAAATCTTATTATACAANCCCAAAAAGGCAACAATTTACAAGCGGGTACCCCTTATTTTTATATCCATATTTTTAACTACTAATTTACTTTTACTGTTTGATACCATTAGAGTATATATATAAGGAGAAAGGGACAGTAATGTTAGATACTATTAGAATATATAGATACCACCAAACTCCATAAATACCATTAGAGTATCTACATACTCCGATGGTATCAACTGTGAATCAAAATACATATATTGGATTGGGTCCAATCTGGGTAAATAATGGGTTGTAGTTTTCCCAAAACCAAAAGCACAAAAACAAAGTATTAGACCCACACCAATCAATTTCATAGTTATAAAATAAGCATACCTAGTACATGAAATAAGATGTACACTCATCCAACACAATATATCGATCATCGATACTTAAACCTCTAAAAATTTCCTAAAAAACTTAAATTTTGATGATTGACCAGTGATATCAATCACAAAGCGATATTTAATATCGTTCTTCTCAATTCTTTCATAAGCTTCATTAATCTTATTAGGTGCGACTATCTCTATGTCACACATGATATTGTACTTCCCACAAATGTCTATCATTTCTTGTGTTTCTTTTATGCTTCCAATCATGCTTCCTTTCACAGTTCTCTTATCTGCATTTCACAATTAAAGGGTTATTTATTATTAGAAAATCTGTACACACAATCCTTAAAATATAAAATAAAGTGTTGTTAATATAACTTACCAAATATTAATGAAAATGATGGAAGGTCCATGGGCTTATCTGGTGCACCCACTATAACAAAAGTTCCTTTAATTTTGAGCAATTCCAAGTAAGGCCCAAGAGAGTCATTGGCTGAGACTGAGGCCAATATGAAGTCCAAAGTCCTATGCCTTGACTGATAATGAAACACAAAGAAAATTGATTGAATTTTTTAGATTATATATTCTAATTTCAGGTAACCAATATTGACAGTTTTCAATTGAATTTTTAGATTATATTTTATTTATATATTTCTGTTCTAACAATTTTCATCTACCTCCATTCAATCTTAATTTTTCAATAGATGAAAAAATTATATGCAAGTTGACGGTTGAACAAACTCTATCAAATAGATTACGCGAGGTATAAAAATGCATATTCACAAATGATGAAGCACCATCTTTTTATTTGGGTCTAACTCAAGCATTTCAAAGTATTGCGGGATCTGTTGCTAAATTAGAATGGATAAAGAAATTAGATGAGTTTACGCACTAAATTTTCTTAATTAAGAAGCAACAAATTCTGAAAACTTTTAAAGCAAATAATAGAAGCAGAAACGTTGAAGAACAAAAGTCTAATGATTCAACAAAGATGAGGAATCAAAAAAACTTGTTGTTAATATGCGCTTTAAGTGTTGTTTCGTGAGTTGTGTTATTCTAATTTTTACATGATGTTGTATACGAATTTTGGGGATTTGTATTTGTATTAATGCTATTGTAGGTTTTTGTATTTACATCAATGGTATATGTACTTGTCGTATTTATTGTATGTTTCCAAGAATAATATACAGTTACTTATTAGTATATATATATATATACTACTAATATATAAGTGTCAATAAGCACACAGCTGAGGGTCAACATATCTGCTTCAGCTGTGTGCTTATTTTAATATTCAGTTGTTTAGCTAATATGTAAGTGTCAATAAGCACAGAGCCACTTCAGCTATGTGCTTATTTTAATATTCAGTTGTTTAGCTAATATATAAGTGTCAATAAGCACACAGCTAAGGGTCAACATGTCTGCTTCAGCTGTGTGCTTATTTTAATATTAAGTTGTTTAGCTAATATATAAATGTCAATAAGCACACGACTGAGGGTCAACATGTCTGCTTCAGCTTTGTGCTTATTTTAATATTCAGTTGTTTAGCTAATATATAAGTGTCAATAAGCACACAGCTAAAGGTCAACATGTCTGTTTCAGTTGTGTGCTTATTTTAATATTCAGTTGTTTAGCTAATTTATAAGTCTCAATAAGCACACAACTGAGGGTCAACATGTCTGCTTCAGCTGTGTGCTTATTTTAATATTCAATTGTTTAGCTTATTGGTTTAGGTTTGACATTTTAAGTGCAAGGTCTGGGGTTCAAACCTTGCCAACATCATTTATTTTATTTCTGTTTTAATTTCAGTGACAAGGGTATTTTTGGTATTTATTAACTTTTGCTCCTTAAAACTTTTGTATATCAGTGCTTTATAATTGTACCTTTTCTTCTTTAGACAAAAAAAAACAGCCAACATCTCCATAATGACACATATATCCATAAAAAAGTTGTACTCTTTAATTAATGGAAAAATTACAGAAATCCACCTTTTAGTTTACTTATTACAATTATTCCCTATAAGTTTTACAAATCTCCAAAATCCCTCATTTTTTCGCATCAGATTAGTGTATCTCGCGCATCAGATTAATGTATCAACGCTTATATTATTGTATCTCGCGCATCAGATTAGTGTATCATGTATAAAATGTACATCAGATTAGTGTATCATGTATAAAATATAATGTATCTTACTTAACGATTAATGTATCTCACACATCAGATTAATGTATCAACGCTTATATTATTGTTTCCGTTTGATGGATTTCTGTAATTATAAACTTTTAAGGGATAGATTGTAATGTTGCCTTAAAAGTATGTGATTTCTGTAATTTGCCCTTAATTAATTTAAGTGGGGCCCACCAACTTTATCATGTCGGCTGACCAATTTTAATTAGAGCAACTTTCACATATAGCAAACACAAAATTCATATTTGTATGCTATAACAAAGTTTGCATGATTGCACTCCATAGCAAACATATATATGTATAATTCGCTATACATATACAAAAAAAAATAGTTGTATAATTCGCTATACATATACAAAGAAAGCAGTTGTATACAAAAGATCAATTGTATAATTTGTGTATGTATAAAACGAGAAAGAGAGAAAAGAAAAAAAAACTGGACAGGAAAATATTTGTATTATATAATTATAAATGTATAGGACGAAGATATATGTATTTGCATGTGTATATACAATTTTATCTCGCTTTATACAAACAGAAGTGCAATTTATACATTTCGTTTCTGTTTGTATAAAGTGAGAGAGGCGAGTGAGCGAGCGAGATCTGGGAGAGGAGAACGAAAATATATGTATATATTCAATTTTCTCTGGCTTTATACAAACACAAACGCATTTTATACATTTGCGTTTTTGTATAAAGTGAGAAAAGCGAGTGAGACTGCCACCAAACGAGAGTGGCGAGCGAGATTCCACCAGGGAGAGTGGCGAAAATAGCAATAGTTTGCTATAGGGTACAATTAAATCAAAGTATATTTATAGCATTTAATTTGAATTAATAGTTTGCTATTATATACAATTTTCCCTTTTAATTATCATGTCTCACTATTTTTCGTTGATTACTTATTTTAAAAATAAAAATAAAGTAGTACTACATATTAAAATAAGTAACAATTTAGTGTACTTAAAAATAGTAAAAACTACATAAAAGGAACTCATATCACAATAATTAACAATTATTTGACACTTTATAAATTCTATCAATACCATATAAATTAGGATAAAAAGAGTAACATATAATATTTAAAATAATATAAGTCATACTATACATTACAATAATTAACAATTTAAATATCTAAAACTTATATAAAAAATTGAATTGACTGTCTAAATTATATTGGTACCACATAAAATGGATTAGATGATAAGCATATATTGTATGAAATTGATGAAAAAGAAACTACAAATTACAATAATTAACAAAAAAATTAGCTCGACTCCAAAAAATCTATCAATTAACAACATATATTATTTGAAATTGACGAAAAAGAAACTAGAAATTATAATAATTAACAAAAAAAATCGCTCGACTCCAAAAAATCTATCAATTAATGTCACATAAATTGAGACATGGGAAATAACATATATTATTTAAAAATTAAGTTCAAAATGTACTATAAAATACAATAATTAACAACTTAATATATTAAAGAGACATATAAAAAATGGTTAATTTTTGAAATCCTACATGTGCCACATAAATCGGAACAAAGAGAGTAATAAATATTATATTCAAAATTATGTAAAAAAAAATCTATAAATCACAAAAGCTAGCAATTTAAAATATTTTTAAAATCATATAAAAATTTCAATAACTTCTCAAATTCCATAATATGACATAAATTAAAATAAAAAAAATAATATATATTGGGCCCCGTGCTGGCACGGGGTCCTGTATCTAGTATATATATATATATATATATATATATATATGCATCAATTGCATATATATTTATCATTTGTATATCTTTTATATTCTTATACTAGATAATTTAAGGTCCGTGATACATGTCCAATGTAATGAAAGACCCGTTTATGGGCTCAATATTACAATATTATATATATTTATAATAAGAATTTAATTAGTTTTTGAAAATAAAAATTATTATGACATTTTCAAATAAACACGATACGAAATAATCCTAATAATACTAATAAAATATCACATGCTCTAGTGATTATTTTAACATCATGTCAAACATATATATTCAAATTGAATAATTAATTTAATGATATTGTTTTTCTATTTTATTTGAAAATATTCCAGAGAATAGATTAAAATAATGAGACTCAATATATTAACAATTTTCATAAATTATATGAAGCAATAAAGTATATTGATCCATCTATAGATTAATTTTGAATACACTTAAAATTTATTGTATAGGCGTTTAACAAACAAAAATAATGACCTACTTGATGAAAATTAGAATGAATCGTCACATTCTTTACAAAGTGATAAAAGGATGAAAAGAAGTTATGATTTATATCTTGTCTTTATATTCATTAAGAATAGGAGAACAATTTAGTATAGTAAAGGATTTTTTTTCTAAATTAATTTATATACCCGATGAATGCATGTTTTACCTCAAATAATGAAAATTTAAAAATAGTAACAAAAGTTAATATACTATATATTGCAGTAATTTACATGAGTGTAGTTGAAATAATAATTTATATAACTTGCTTAAAATGATTTTAACTAATGATAAAATAAAAGTAATAAATAAATATATGTTTCTCAATAAATTTCATAATGACATATATGTTACGTGAAGTTTTGGGATTATACGTACATAAAAAAGAGAAATCAAGTAAATTAGATACTTCAAAAATTATCTTTACAATACAAAAAGAAAAGCAACATCATTGAAAAGTTTAAAGAGAACAAAGCAAAGGACATAAAATGCTCCGAAATTATTGGAAATTTCGTTCTTGAAGTGCTTGTTCAATGGTTGCATTCTTGAAGAGTGTTTGAAAAATGTGGATCGGTTGAATTTTGCTGAAAAATTGTTATATAGACAAGTCCCAGAAGTGATGTGTTCACCAAGAAATAACGAATTTTATTTTTGTCTTATAATTGTTTTACAAAAGTAGGGCCATTATGTAGTGAATTGATAAAAAATGAAGGTCTTAATGTTGAAAAAAATTGCACTATAGGTCTTCCTAATAAGAGATCTATACCCAAGTGTGTAATATTTATGATGCAAATTAGAAATAAAGAACGAGACATTTATTGGTACAAGACATGAGAAGGGATATAGTTGAGGAGTGAATGAAATGAAGAATGAGTTGGTGTCTATTTATTCGTCATAGTTAGTGCTAGAAAAATCTTATAATTTATAGTTTCTAGAATAATCATGTAACTTATGGAGGAAATTTAGTCACTTGAAAAAATACTTTGACAAATTTAAAAATAGAATTTATAGAATTATAAAATGAAATATATATAAAATGACCATATTATCCCCGATCGTCCTCAACTTCATATTTCTATATTTCTATTTAATAAAAGAATACCAAATTTTGGCCGGACAACTTTAAATTTAAATCAAACTTACATTAGTTCACTATTCAAAATAATATGTTTGAAATCAAATAAAGTAAAAAATTGATTATATAATTTAATCAAGAACTACTCTTTTATAATCTAGTAAACATTTTTAGTTTACTTTAAATGCAAATATACCATCCTATTCATTTTATTTGTAAAGTTACTTTTTAACATCTTTTAAAATAGATTTTATTAAACATTGAAACTAATTTTATTTATTCATTAATTTCAATCTAATATATATTATTAAATCATCACACTTATTGCTTTTCAGGTATATTAATTATAGCCAAAATAAAAGTGAAAATAATTATTTATATTAAAGTAGGCATTTTTAGTAAGTATAATGAATAAAAAACATATTAAGAATTAAAGTAAAGTAATGGTAAAATAGAGTAATGAATAGATAGATATCACAATAACTCATAAAAAAAGTGAAGAAATAACAAAAATGAGTTAATACTAATAATAATAACTAAAGATGTTTCTAGAACTAGTAGTTTTCTTGTTATCATTCTTGGTAAATTTTTGTTTGCATGAAGTTACATTTTTATCTTTGATTATCATTCACTTCATATATAAAAAGATATTTCTAGAATTATTTATTTTTCTTGCTATCTCTCTTAATAGATTTTTGTTAGAATGAAATTACATTTTTATTCTTGATAGTCTTAAATGTAAATATATCATCCTATTCATTTTTATTTGTAAAGTTACTTTTTAACATCTTTTTCTTTAATTTCAATCTAATATATATTATTAATTTTAACACACTTATTTATTTTTAAGTATATTAATTAGAGCCAAAATAAAGGTGAAAATAATTAATTCATAATAAATTTTTATATTAAAAGTAGGCATTTTTTATAAGCGTGATGAATAGAAAAAATATTAAGAATTAAATTAAAATAATAGTAAAATAGAGTATAATGAATAGATATCACAATAACTCACAAAAGAAAAGAAAGTGAAGTAATAACAAAATAAGTTAATGGTAATTACAATAACTTAAGATGTTTCTAGAACTATTTAATTTTCTTGTTATCATTCTTGGTAGATTTTTATTAGCGTGAAATTACATTTTTACCCTTGATCATTATTCACTTCATATATAGAAAGATGTTTCTAGAATGATTTATTATCTTTCTTAATAGATTTTTGTTAGATTAAAATTACATTTTTACCCTTGATCGTCCTCCACTTCACTCTTCTATATAATAGAAATACATTTTGATTTTTAAATTTCAAAGTTTATGATATAAAACTAATTATTTTTGTTTTGAATGAGTAATTAGAAATGAAGAACTGAATTGAATTATTAGTTTCAAATTGAAAAATATTTGTTGTTGTATTATGAATGAAAGAATCAAACTAGATTTTCGGTTGTTGAAACCAGTAAACAAAGATCAGAGTTTCAAGGGAGAAGTTTATAGCTTGAAGAGTTCATTATGATAAGAAATTATAAGGAAATACACTTAGCGTGATTCATGAGATATTTTTTACGTTTAAACTGATTTTACCGCGTCAATTAATGGTATTAATTGCTAGTTATATTTGTATACATGACATTCAAAAACATGAGATATACAAATACTAATCTTGATAGCTAATGAAACTATAGCTAAGTCTTGTAATTAAATAAAAATTAATCATTTATGAAAGTTTCTCTATTTTTAATATCTCTATAATAAGACGTAATTCAGAATTCAAATAGATAAATATGTCATATTTATCAATAAGGATTGTAGTAGATGGATAAGACATCTTCATCCTTATCTAGAAATCTTGAATTTGAGTTCTAGATATGAAAAAAATCTCATAACGCAGATTAGAATAGTCAAAACCTCAACAAGAAAAGTAATCACCGCGTGAAAAATAAAAAAAATCAAATTCAATGAATCAAAGCGGATAATATACACACATTATCATGGACTCGAAATATAATTACTATAGAAGAAAAGTGAACATATCCTTATAGGAATATGAATAAAATTCTTACCCGAATAAATATGAAAAGAACTCACAATATAGATTTGGATAGTTAAAACCTTGGTAAAAACATCAAATACCGTATGAAAAATAAAAAATGTAGGATTACATGAATCAAATCAAATAATATACCAACACTCTCATTTAACTTGAAATATAATTATTAATGTGAAAGAAAAGTGAACATTTTACCCTTATTTATAAGTGAACAAGAAAAGGACTAACACAACATTAAATAGTTGTACTGAAAGAAAGAAAAATTATACCATAAACTTGCATTTTCTTGCTTACACGTGTATGTATTTAAGTTCAATGTCCTCCAATTTTCCTTCTTCTGGCAGACACGTAGTAACATCCTTATTTGTTTTTTTATCTTTGTGAGAGACATTTATTTTTCACTTAGTCCCCAAATTTCTCAAGGCTTCTCTACAGTTTTGCTTCTCTCTCTTCTCTGTAAAAAAATTTGATGCAATCCTTTGCTCCAAATTTGCTGAAGTTCTCATGAAGAAGTGAGTGTCTAAAATTGATGCATTCCTTGAAGAAGCTTGGTCACAGAGCTCTTTGCATTTTTCCTTTTTTTTCGTCAGTTTATTTTTCTGAAATTTTGATAGGTCGAGATTGAACCGGATAATGTGCAGAAAGTCCCGTACCTTATTTAGTACTGCTAATTTAGTATTTCTCTTATTAATTTATTCCAGTGTTTGCTCATCAATTTTCATGCAGCCTCTTAATTGTCGTTTGAAGTTTCTTGAATTTTGTATTATGTTCAAGGTTACTGCATGTGAGTGTTTCACCAATTCTTGCTCATGTTTTCTAAAAATTGGAAGCATTACAGGGGAAATAGTTGCTTCTAAGCTTATTCCTACTATGTGGTGTTGTTATGTATTAAGGTTTCAATATCATGTTAAGCAGANATTTTGTACTGCTAATTTAGTACTTCTCTTATTAATTTATTCCAGTGTTTGCTCATCAATTTTCATGCAGTCTCTTAATTGTCGTTTGAAGTTTCTTGCATTTTGTATTATGTTCAAGGTTACTGCATGTGAGTGTTTCACCAATTCTTGCTCATGTTTTCTAAAAATTGGAAGCATTACAGGGAAAATAGTTGCTTCTAAGCTTATTCCTACTGTGTGGTGTTATTATGTATTAAGGTTTCAATATCATGTTAAGCATAATTGCACTGTAGATATTATTATAGTGAACGGTGGAATTATATGAATGTTCTCTTTCTCATGTAATAATTTTTTAAGAGCTCGATGACTACTTATACTGAAACAAAGTTTGTTCATCTCGAGAAGTACTCGAACTACTTATAATGATTACTTACAGTTCAACAGAACTTTTAAGTTCACTTTCACCGCGTATTACAATTGATGAAAATGAATAGGATGTTTATAAATTTATATGTAGGTAGCTTCTATTTGGAAGAGGCAAATCACAATGCACAAAAATGTAAGTGATATTATTAAGCCCTGTAGAACTAACTCTTCTATTAAGACTTTCAAAATCTGAAAAGACTATAACGCTTTTAGATTTGAACCTAAATCTTGATCATGCTCCAAAGGTGAGTGTTTTGCAAATCTTTTAAGGCTTCAACTTTGACAGAAGAGATGAAATCTATCTTTTGGAGTAAAATTCGTCAAATTAGATTCATGAAATACTACCATCTTTTAGTTGCGGCCTTCCAGTGATTTAGTGTTTGATGATTGCCTAAGAAAAACTTTATGTTTGTTATTTATTTACAAACCGTACATTATTTTGATTGAATTGATCTTTGATTATATGAACCTGTTCTGATTCATGAGATAGTATAGAGAGTTAATCATAAGGATAACTTTCTTGCATTCTCTATATGCCAAACAATCGTTGCCAAAGATTAGTATATAAAGAGACATTGATGAGTGAATTGAACTTTATTTTTCTAATTTTGAATCAATAAAGGCCATTAAGCACCTACATCGGAGCTAACCTATTGAACAGAAACTATCTGATAGCATAAATTTCTTTGTACTCAAACGTGACAATATTAAAGAAGACAATAAGCTAGCGTAAGATTCAGTTCTTGAATTTATCACTTTTAACATATGTATGTTCTCTAATATGTTCCAAGATCTTTGAGTTACCAGAAGCTGCATAATGCAAATTACCATTTGCAACCTTCTCTTTTTTTTGTTTGGCTTTTAGCTTCTTTATAACTTCTGCATATTTTACTTTTTAGTAAATATTTAAGCTTTTCCTTATCCGTCATCTATTTTAATTTGTGTTTTCCTTTTTTCCAGTGCCTAAGAATGACACAAGCAAACCCTGTAAGGTAACTTCCTTCTTGGGTTATAAGGTTGGAATGAACCACATTGTGAGAGAAGTTGAAAAATTTGTATCAAGTAAAATCACTCTTTCATTTATAGCATTTCAGTGTAGTATTCATATTTTCAGCATTGATATTATCATTTAGACTCTGGCTTCAACAAATTGTACAAAAAATTATCAAATTTGTACAAAAGAAGGCTAAACGAGGATAGAGCCGAGGATTTACTGGAATGCTTAAAGAAAAAATAAAGAACAATAAAAAGAGTAAAGAGGGAGACGCGATCTTCGTTCGAAAAATGTATTGTTGCCTCAAAGCTTCCATCTTTCATAGTTTTGTCTATGAATAAGTGAATGGGCATATAGAAGATACTCCAACTTATCTGGGATTGACACATTTGGTTGATTAAACTCACCTAATTAAATACAAGTAATTAACCTTAATGTATTATATCCAATCTTCAAGCCCATTAACTATCTTTTTGAATGTTTGATTAAAATATTTGCATTCTGAGCTATTTTAGTTTTAAGCTTCATAGGCAAAATTTATTGATGACTCAAAACACTTTGGCCCCTAAATTGATCTACATCTTGCTCTTCTCTTTGACGAACTACTTGATTACTTTTAGTCTTTAGATATGCTAGAGGAGTGAGTCCATTTTTGTGAGACTGACCTTTTCATTCAGTTTTCACCTATGTTGTTCGGACTCTTCAAAAATGGCAATGGGTGCATGTTAGATTCTCCAAAAGTAGTGTCTATTTGAAGAATGTGAAACAGGTGCGGCATCGAATGGTAGATAAACAACTTCAATTTTAATATGCCTTTTGCTTCAGCAGTCCTTGCCAATCTAACATGAGTGTTTTCTTTGCTTTCAGATAATTGAGATAGGAAACACTCATTTGCTTGGAGTATCAAGTTTTGTAGGATTCGTTTTCATAATTTCTCATAAATGTGTAATTTTCAACGGATTATCTATTTGTGTCCTTGGAATCTTTTCTTCTTTCTAATTTCCTTTTGTATTGAAAATAGGTGCAACTTGAACCAATTTTCTTTTAATCTCTGGGAATAGGAAAATGGGAGTATTACATGGTGTCCGCTTCGTAACTTCACAGACACTCATCAAATTTTATTTTTGGGAATTGGTAAGAGAGAGTTACATGTGAATGAGTGTAAAATTAGCTGACGAGGATATAACAAGACATGTTGAGATGGTTCGGAAAGCATTCCAAAGAATTCCAAGTAAGTAGCCCTCGATACGAAGTTGCTTAAAACTGTCCATAAATCCTCTCTTGCTTTTGAGCCCCTCTATGTTTCACTTTGCCTGAGATTCTTTTTCATAGTAGCAACAACTCTTTAGATCTACAAAAAATGTTGGACACAGAGACGTTTGCTTTTCGAACTGAGATCAATCAGCTTCTCAGTCTTATTATCAACACTTTCTACAGCTACAAAGTTATCTTTATCCATCAACTCAACAACAATTCTTCAGTCGCAAGTCTAAAGTGTTTTTTTTTTGTGTTCTCTTTGTGTATTGTTACGTCATCATCTAAGATACTGTAGTTTCACGCTCTCTGTGATTTTGAAATTTGACTATTTTAGAGCAATTTTAGTGTTTTTTTCTTGTTTTCGTAGATAGCGTAATGTGGTCTTCTAGAGTATTGTGGTGCCATCGATTTATATGATTTTTAAATTTGATTATTTAAGAGCAATTTGAGGACTTTTATTGTATTTATGAATAGATTAATTTGATCTTCTAGGATACTTTATAGCCATCATTCTTAGTGATTTTGTAATTTGATTATTATTTTTCTTGAGGTTGTTTATATGTGTTGTCTTCGTGGATAGTTTAATGTGATCTTTTAGGATATTGTAGTGTCATCGCTCTCTATGATTTTGCAATTTGATTATTTATAGAACAGTTGAGTTTCTATGTGAAGGTTTTTTATCTGTATTGTCTTCGTATCTGCTAGGATACTGAACTGTTAAGGCTCGCAGAGATTTTGAAATGTAATTATTTTAGAGCAGTATGAGTTTTTTTTTTAGGTTTTTATCTGTATTATATTTGTGGACAACTTGATGTGATCGTGTGGGTCACTGTGGTTTCATTGCCCTCTGTAATTTTGAAATTTGATTAGTTTAGAGCAACTATGTGACAGTTCATATATTAGTCAGATATCATCCTGAAACTTAGTTGATTAGAGTGAGCTTGATTTGTGGTTTGTGTCTTCTAGATCTCTACTTTGAACATAGATATTATCTATAGTGTTAGTATATCATTTTGCAGATAATATATCGTAGTTTCATCACCCTCTATGACTTTGAAATTAGAGTAATTTAGAATAGTTGTATCATATCACACAGTCCATATATCAAACGATCTTTGTATGTTTTGATGTTCATTTGAAATCACCTGATTCATTATTCTCAATGCGGGAAACTGGATCATTCAATGTCTGCTTTGTCGTCATAATATTTAGCTGATAAGAGTGAGCTCTATGTAATTTTCTATTTGCCCTATTTTTACTCAGACAAGGTAGTGCGAAAACTTGCTTGGTTTGTGTCTTTTAAAGCTCTAGATTGGACAACAGTTTACTCTTTGTGATACTGAAAGAAACTTAGTCAATGAGTACTTTGCAGATGAATTAAAGATGGTGAACTTAATTGAAAAAGTATTAGAAGATATGAGCTTTCCTCGGATGGAGTAGATAAACGATTTCAATTTTAAAATGCCTTCATCTTCAGCACTCCTGCCAATTTATAACATGATTATTTTTTTTGCTTTCAGGTACTATGGAGACAGGCAACACTCCTTTGCTTGAAGAATCTGCAATTCTCAATGGGTTATTTGCTTATGTCCTTGAAATCTTTTCTTTTTTCTCATTCTTTTTTATACTGGAAACATGTGCAAATTGAACAAATTCACTTTGTCTTTGCGAGTAGAAAAATGGGAGCATTTACATGGTGGCCACTTTGTGATTTCACAACACTCATCAAATTTTACTTTTCGAAATTGGCAAATAGAGAGGTACGTGTTAATGGGTGTAAAATTATCTGGCGAGGCTAATAAAGACATGTTGGAATGGTTCGGAAAGCATTTCAAGTAAGTTGTTCTCAATGTGATTATCTTCTTCACTGCTTTGAATAGGTTCTGAATGTATAATTATGTTATTGCACCGTGCATTTGGTGCTAATAATGTAGCACATTTATAGTTAACACATTTTTCACGTCTTTCATAGATCTTTACATAGTTTTGTGAGTGCAAAATCGGCTTGACCACAAATAATAGTTATTTGACCATGATGGTAGTAATATATGTGTTACAATTTACAGGACTTTTGCGCTAGCATTGGAAGGAGCTATAATTTAATAGAAAATAAAAATTGAAACATAGAAATTCACTGATCTTGATCAAATGTTGATGATAAATATTTATCCCAAAAGCTAAACTTACTGTTTTTACCCAATGAAAGGAATAAGGGGGAAAAGTTTACAGAGTCGATGAATCAATTGTAGATAAACTAAAAACTCGATGGAAAACATATATTTATTTCTGCTCCATGTATGAACATGTTGTAATTATAGATAAATTAAAAACTCGGTGGAAAGCATATATTTATTTCTGCTTCATTATGAATAGGTTGTGTTGTCATACGGGCATCTTGAACTGCAAGTGGTGGAGATTTTCTATCTCAAGATATATGAAGTACTGACATGTTGCATCGATGTGGCTCTACATGTGCTAAAACAATTCTCATTTTCTGAGAGCAAATCTGAAATCAATGATTGTTAGGTAATGTTACTCTTTCTTTATTTTGTGGATCAACAACTTCAATCTTATTAGAATGTAATAACTTCATTAGAGTTTATTCTTTTAAAAGTCATACATGTGACAGTGTGTGCTTATATTTGGTAATTTACTAGATTTTCCATTTGTGCATTTTTCTGACATTTGTAAACTGACTTGATCTTCTCTTTTTGCAGATTTTACTTGAAGCATTTGTCTCATAAGAATGAGTTGGATTGTGCTCATGGCGTATGACCAGATGAAGAGTGAAGTTAGTTTATGGATGGTATAAATATTGCAAACTTGAACTTTCCGAACTATGGATAAGATAGGGTGTAATAGGCAACTTGCAATTATCTTGGACTTCTTTTTACGTAAAGAACTTCTATGTTTCATTCAATTATGTAAGCAAGCACAAAAATGTCTTGCTAATGTTAACTTCAGCGGCTAGACAAGAAGGTTGGTATTGTGTTTAGTTTGCTTGCTGTTGTATTGTTACAGTGACAAAAAAAATCGAAACCATGCATGTTGGGCCCGTGCTCAGCACGGGCTATGACCCTCTAGTATTAAGAGATATGAATAAAATCCTTGTCCGAATTAATAGGGAAAGAAACTTGAAATATATCCTATTTAGAATATGAATTAAAATCAATATAAACTGTGGTGCATGAATGCGACAACTTAACTCTTAATTAAAAGTTTCGAGTTTAAATTCTGAATATAAAAATTATCACGTTAGAAACACCAAAAATCTATTGAGAAAATAGAAAAATAAATAAATTAAAAGTTTCTCCGTATAGATGAAAAATAAATATGATATGATTTTAATTGCAATGAAAAGCAGATGCTCATCCAATTAATTCTCTACTTGGACTTGGGCACTAGGTCCAATGATGTAACTCTTTTTTTATATCAATGAAACTGAAAAGTTAACAAAAAAAAAAAAAAAAGATGCTCGTCCGCTCTATAAATAGTCACCCATCAACTCAATGTTAAAGTTTAGAATAAATTTTTACTTTACGACAAACAATAAAAAAATCAAAATCAGCGAGAAATAAATCAGGTATTTAAAACTTTTATATCATATTTAGTCAAAGTAAATATAAGTACAAGTTAAATAATTATGAAAGCTTTTATATATTTTTTTTTCATTACATATTTTGTCTTTTTGCACTTTGTATATATTTTTTTGCCTCCGTTACAAATAATTCAAATTGCAAAGTCAACAAATGAATAAATCAAGTATATATCATTTAATATGGTGTAATCTCCCTTAACACTTGTGATCATTTTGAAGTTTTGACGTTATATGTAAAAACATTTATTTGAAATAATTTTTGAAGAAAAGTGCTTGGAAAGAATTAATACATCATAATTGAAGCAAATACTTTAATTGTTTTAACCTTTAAATAATTGAGATTTGTAGTTTTGATCCCTATAATTTTGAATTATAGAAAATTTAATGAAATATTAGTTATTAAACAATTTAATTAACCCATAATATGTTAATTTATTTTAATTATCAAAATTAAATTTACTAGCAAAAGAATCAAATTTTAATTTAATAGGAGTAATAACTTAGGGATCCCAAGTGCAATTATCCCTTTTTTTCTTTTTTTCTTTTATCAAGGTGCAATAATTTTTCAAATTTGAATTAACTTATTTTAGATATTTTAAAATCAAAATATCTTTTAAATAATTTACTAGTGTTTGAAGAAAAGAAAAATGACTTAAAACTGGTTTGTAAATCAAATATATTAAAAATCATAAATTAAAGTTTATATTCTTTATCTTATAAATTCATTCAAACATACTCTTAATTATCCTTACAGCTTCTTCCACCAGTCAACGACAAGTGTCAAGTCTAGTACGTAGTGGTTGTATCTCTTTACCAATAAACTTCTTTCCCTTGCTCACTACTTCATCCAATTGATTAAATACCCAAACTACCCTTTACCCCAAATATCTAACCTGTATCACTTGTATGTATGAGTGCAAATTTAGGATGGTCATCACATATGTATTTGATTTGACACAACGATTTGATTTTTGGTCAATATCTTTTTATTACTCTAAACAAACAAAAAAGTAAATTACGTTAATTAATTTTTTGAATTGTTATTGGATGGTAGATCGAAAACAAAAAGCACAAAATTTGTTCTCCTTATTTGTCGCCCATGTTCTTATTATATGACACTACCCTTAAGTCTTAACAAACAACATAGGATTAAAAGGTGAATCGCATCAATTTTTCCGTCATTTCCTCACACTTTCTCATTATATTCCAATATACTTTTCCTAATTTCATCGATCCTTCTGGAATAATCAAGATCATTCTTTACTTCCACAAGACCCCACTTACTCACGTCTTTACCATTTACTCCTTTCTTTTCGATATATTTATTCCTAAGTAAAGCCCTTTTTCGTCATTTAACTTTGCTTAGCGTGTACTCTATAATATATGGTCTTCAGTCCTCTTCCTTTTTTATATATAAGCTTAACAACTATAATCTCGTACTTCACTCTCAAGTTATAAACTAAAATTAAAAGAGTTTACATTTGCTACTTTACTTTAGTTACAAAATGGACCGTGGGAACTACCGACGTGGTGGCGGTGATGATAACGCCGGCAGAGGTGGGGGTAATCGTGGTCGTGGTCGTGGTCGTGGTGGTGGAAGGGGTGAGCCTCAGATCGGAGGTGGAAGGGGTGAGCTCCTGGTCGGTGGTTGGCCCCAAATGGGTCTGCCTCCACAGCAATGGGGGAATCAGCCAAGGGGATCGGGTCAGTACCAGATTCGCGGGGCTCCGCAAACTCAGCCGGGTCAAAACTATCCGGTTAATCAGAATCCGGGTCGTGGTGGTGGTACTTGGGTCAACCAACCGGTCCAACGCGGTGGTGGGCGTAGCGCTTGGTCACGGCCACAACAGCAGGGTAGTGGCGTTCCAAACACTGCTTGGGCCCGACCACCACCGCAGCAGCTACAGCAACAGGGTAGTGGCAGCGGAGTTGCTACTGCTTGGGCTCGGCCACCGCCGCAGAGGAGTCAGGAACATGGTGGTGGAAATCAGCAGCAGCAGGTTGTAGATCGTCCTCCTCCTCAATCTTCTGGTATTAACTCATACCTTGTTTTCTTCTTCTTATTATTTTGTTATTATTGTAATCTATTTTCTTTGTTTCATACTAATTGTCTACTGCAAGTTAATATGTGGATATGCAAATTTTTTAACTTCTAGTATAATTTTTGAATATATAAACTTTTAATTTAAAATATTGAATTAATGTAATTTAATTTAACCTTAACAATTAACACTTGAAAAGCGTAACATGACCGATCAAAAGGGACAAAGGGAGTAGTAGTTTTAACACGCGTGTCTCACCTTATTTTTTATAAATCCATTAGAACAATAAAAATTCTATGAAAAAAACATTCCTGTAGTGAATAATAGAATGCAACTACTAGGAATCAATTTTTAAAAGTGTAATAAGAAATACCAAATGAGGGGCGTATGTAATGTTTAGAATTGATTCCTTTTAAGCAACCTATTGTAAATTTAGTAGCTCAGTTGGTTGACTACTTCAACTCCGACCTTGTTGGTGAGGGTTCGATTCACCACATTGTACTTGTAATTATTTCTCATTTTCCCTTCTCCGACCCATTTTTTTTAAAAAAAACTATACATTTTGAGATTTGATTAGTAGTTAGCAAACTTTCAATAAGCTCACAAATGGATTAAAACATACACATTCTTCTTTAAACTTTTATCATAGCAATATAGTAAATGAAAAAAGAAATACATAGTCAATGCATTATTTTCGACTTCTTGCCCATCTTTTCCCGTAACCAATCAAAAATTAATAGTCTTTTTCATCGAGTCACATCAAAGCATAAATCAAATAGTACAATAATGATATTCGCACCGGGCTTGCCTAGTGCGGGTTACCTCTCCTATGTGGTTTGCGAGTTATTCCATAAAAGCGAGGGTTTTACCCTGTGTGCACCCAAAAGTCTACGGCTGCGGGTTTCCCTTGTCATAAAAAAAAAGTTCAATAATGATATAAATGCTTCATTATTTTAAATATATAATGAAAAGGTTAATCTTGACCTTGAGTAGGGAATTCATTCATGAAACTAAAAAGATCAATTTATATACATTAAGATGGAGGAATACCAAAAGATATTTTAAAGTTTTAAATTAAATAGTTGGAGGTTATGAATTTGGATAGTGTGAGAGTTCTGAATATCTAAGAACAACAATTGAATAGCTAATTAGATAGTATGAGTTATGAAAGTAAATATTTAAAACAAATAAAGGAGAACAATAATACTCCATTTTCAGAATAATATTTTGTAAAGGAGAAAATGAAAATGTAACATGTTTTATTTTCTATCTAATTTTGAGAAGGTTTTTTTTTTTTTTTTTTCAAGAAGGTTCTATTTTCTATCTAATTGGTTCCTAACACAAGTTAAAATGATCCCACAGGAAAAAAACTAATAAATCATTCACTTAATTAGAGGTTATTTAAGATCTTTTAAAATCTTATTAATAAATATGATGATGGTAGAGATTCTTCTTCTTCTTCCAATTCAAAGAATACCGAAGGTTGAAAAATAATAATTGTTCTTTATCCTAAAAAGAAAATTGTTCTTAAAATTAATTAACAATAAGAGTATTATATTAAGTTTGTTATTAAAGATTACACAAAGGCCAAACAAAAAAGTACAAGAAGATCACAATATTGATGTTGTTTAACAATATTCATAATTCAATTTTTGACTTAACACCTTCCCTCTTTTAGCATTTAGTATATATAATTGAATATAATATCATATCATTACAATTTATTAATATTTAACTAATTAGATGTTTCATAATATTTTGATTTAGTATAGAGTTAAAGTGGTAATCCAACTTTGCACTTTGGAGCTTCGCACTTTGAATATGAATAATGAATGAATAATGATAATGTGTGCGTGTGTGTTTATATATACACACACCTATACACATATATGTACATATTGTCTATTTTTGTTTTGTTTTAGTTTTAAAATAATTATTTTTATCTGCAAGTGCTTATTATAAAGCAGGCCTGGATTATCTTTTTTTTTACACTCTCTTAATTTGGAGAACCTTGATATCTTGTTATCTGCTTTCATCTAGAAAAAACTAAACTATTTTGAATAATGGTATTTGATTGTTTTGTATTGGGCTTTGTTCTTCAGCTACATTGGTCATACTGTTTTAAATAACTATTCATCAGTTTTGAGGCTTCTTTTTGTGTTACTAAAATATTGGGGTTTGATATAACCAACAGAAGTTTGAAATCCATTAGTTGTGGTGGTTTGACTTTAAGATTCTTTATCAGATGAAAATGATTGTTCTTTCTAGCTCACTAGTTTTCTGCAAATAACATTTTATGTCACAATTGATTTATTCCTACATGGTGTTTTCTTTCATTTTATGTCTGCTTAAGTACACAAATGTTAAAATGCGTTGTATTTTTGTGGGCAGATCCTGCTCAAGTTGATCTGGGGTCCCTGAAAATTACAGATCAGAGTCCATCATCTCCTCCAAAAAGTTACAAGGAAAAACGTGTACCTATTGCACGACCTGATACTGGAAAAATTGCCGTCAAGTCAATTAGGCTGCTTGCTAATCATTTTCCTGTTAGATTTAATCCCCAGACTACCATTATGCATTATGATGTGGATATTCAACAGAAGGCTGATGGGAATCGGCCTGTGAAGAAGCTAACAAACAAGTCTGTTCTCCATATGATAAGAGAAAAGTTGTGTGCGGATGACCCTACTCGATTTCCCATAGATAAAACTGCATATGACGGTAAGAAGAACATTTTCAGTGCTGTTCAACTTCCTACTGGGTGTTTTGCTGTGAACTGGTCTGACGGGGAAGATGTTAAGTTACGCTCTTATGACATTACCATCAAGCTTGTTGCTGAATTAAAACTTTGCAAGTTGAAAGAATATTTGAGTGGAAGCCTATCACATATTCCTCGTGATATACTACAAGGAATGGAATTGGTTATGAAAGAAAATCCTACTAGGTGCAGGACTTCTGTAGGTCGTTGTTTCTACTCTAATGAGCACCTGGCTGACCATGACTTTCGTTTTGGTGTTGCTGCATATAGAGGTTTTCAGCAGAGCCTAAAGCCTACATCTGGAGGGCTTGCGTTGTGCTTAGATTACTCAGTCTTGGCACTCCGGAAACCAATGCCAGTGCTAGATTTTCTGAAGGAATATTTAGGAGAATCTAACGAAAATACTTTCAGGAACAACATTCGAGCTGCAAAGGGTGCATTGGTTGGTTTGAAAGTCAGGGTAATTCATCGTCGTACAAGCCAGAAGTTTCTTATTAAGCAGCTAACTGACTGCAAGACTCGTGAAATTACTTTTCCCCTTGAAGATCCAGAAGGCAAAGATCCCCCAAGGGATGTTTTTCTTGTTGACTACTTCAGGGATAAATATCAGCGGGAGATTAGGTTCAAGGATTTTCCTTCATTAGATATTGGAAAAGGTAATAAGAAAAACTATGTCCCGATGGAATTCTGTGTCTTGGTTGAGGGACAACGGTATCCTAAGGAGGATTTGGATAAGGATACTGCCTTGTTTTTGAAGAACATATCACTAGCTCGACCCCAAGAGAGAAGGGAGGCAATTTGTGAAATGGTACGGGCTGAAGATGGGCCGTGCGGGTATGTGAATTCCTTAAATTTTGTGTTATTCATCTGAGATTTTGTTGCTTCCTCTTGAATTGCTTCTTTTTGACAAGAAATGTGTGGTTTTTGATACATGTGTCAGTTATGCTGCTTGTTGAACTCAAGTTCAACTCAATTTTTTGTTTGGGTGGATTTGAGTTTTTAAGCTGATGAATCAGTCTATGCTGCCTTAGTATGAATGATTTTGGTTGATTAATTTGTGGGGTTTGTTTATTTTTAAATGAAAGATTTATGGGGTTTGATTGACTTGCATCTACAATCGGAAGAGAAGAAAACAAAAAAGCTAGATTTTATGTGATATATCAGGGGGTTTCTTTCTGTTTGTGATTTTATTGGCTTTCATGTGTGTATTATGGAATTGATTGTGGAATGTGATATATTTTGTGTTATACTTGTGCTATCTTCTCTGAAAATTTCTAAGTTTTCTACTCAGCATTCTCTTCTCTGTTAGACATTATCATTAGACTTCGAATGGTATTTTATGGTAAGCTGCCTTTTGGGCTCTTCCTATGTCTGTCTTGCTATAGTTGTGTCTGTTCTAGATTTTGAGGGCTGGTTCTTCTTGATGTTTTCTTTTGAGTCGAGAGTCTTTCGAAGACAGCCTCTCTACCTTCACGAGGTAGTGGTAAGGTCTAGTACACTCCACCTTCCTCAGATTCCACTTGTTAATAGATATACTGATATAAGTTTTTAGCATCTTTTGTTACAGACTTTCTTTTTTCCTTCTAATTTTCAATTGATTATTGCAGGGATATCACCCGTAATTTTGAGATTGGAGTTGATAGGAACATGACCCGTGTTCCGGGTCGTATTCTTCCTCCCCCTGATTTGAAGCTAGGCGGTCAAAGTCGACTTCCTGTGAATGATAAATGCCAGTGGAATCTTGTTGGGAAATCTGTGGTGGAAGGCAAGGCGCTTCAACGATGGGCTTTGATAGATTTTAGCTCTCAGGATCGCAAACCCTTCTTTAGGCTACGAGTTGATGAATTTGTCTTCAGATTGAAAGATCGGTGCAGAAAATTGAGTATTAATATGGAAGAACCTACTGTAGTACATTTTACTGACATGAATGAACTCTCTGCAGTTGGCAAGGTTGAAAATCTCCTCAAAGGTGTGGTTGATGAAGCTGACCGGAAAATCAAGGGTAAACTTCAAATGATAGTTTGTGTTATGACATCAAAGCATAATGGGTACAAATATCTTAAATGGGTATCTGAGACAAAAATTGGCGTAGTAACCCAGTGTTGCTTGTCTCCTAATGCCAACAAGGGACAGGATCAATATCTTGCAAACCTCTGTATGAAGATAAATGCAAAACTTGGGGGCAGCAATATGGAACTTATGGATAGACTCCCTAATTTTGGAAGTGAAGACAATGTCATGTTCATTGGAGCTGATGTTAATCATCCTGCTGCAAAGAATGTGACATGTCCATCCATAGCAGCTGTTGTTGCCACCGTCAACTGGCCAGCTGCTAATAGATATGCTGCTAGAGTTTGTCCTCAGGTCCACAGGACTGAGAAGATTCTAAATTTTGGAAGCATGTGTGCAGACCTAGTAAATACTTATGCTCGGCTCAACTCGGTTAAACCAAACAGAATTGTTGTTTTCCGTGATGGTGTGAGTGAGGGTCAGTTTGATATGGTACTCAATGAAGAGTTGGTTGATTTGGCGAAGGCTATATACGACAGTAACTATCAACCAGCAATCACTCTTGTTGTGGCTCAGAAGAGACACCATACACGATTATTTCCTGAGGGTGGCCCTGCCAATGTGCCTCCTGGTACTGTTGTGGATACAATAATTGTTCATCCATCTGATTTTGACTTCTACCTTTGCAGCCACTTTGGAGGGTTGGGTACCAGCAAGCCAACTCACTATCATGTTCTATGGGATGATAATGGTTTCAATTCTGACCGCTTACAGAAGCTTATATACAACATGTGCTTCACTTTTGCGCGGTGCACTAAACCGGTTTCACTTGTTCCACCAGTTTACTATGCAGACCTTGTTGCTTACAGGGGACGGATGTTCCAAGAGGTGCTTATGGAGATGAACTCTCCTAGGTCTACAACTTCATCTTCTCCAACTGCCTCATTTCAACAAAGATTTTATGATTTGCACCCTGATTTGCAGAACATAATGTTTTTCGTCTGATGGCAGACCCGTCAACCTTTTGATCTCCTTCACCATTTATTCCCACTGGGGAGGAGATGGTTGTCTACATTTTGGAGATGCCCATTTCCAAACGCATTTGAACCTCCTTTCCGTTGGACATAGCAAAGGAGTTTGTGCGTGAATCTAATGGGATTTCATGCTTCTTTTATTTTCTATTGTGCGAGTTTAATCATTGATGTCTTAATGGTTTGGCGTTTGATTGTGTTTTATTTACTTTGGGGGAGGCCACTCCCAAGTATGTCTGCTTAAATTGTGTGTTGTTTTGTATTATGTATTCTGAGACAAGTTGAATTTCGTCTTAATATATTTGTGTTTGAGTTATTTGATGTCTCTCTATCAGTTATTCAATGTGATTGCATTTTTTCTCACTTCCGTGTTTTTCCCTTATGGAGCTAACTAATGGGAAAATAGACTTGAGGGACCTTAATATATTCAAGTTAAAAACTAGAAAGACTCGCTCCAAAAAGATAGGAAGCAAGAATACTTTGAAATACTAGTAAAAGGATTGCTAAGGAGTTTTAAACTTGAGATTAACTCGTATCCACTAATCAAGGATAATAAAATTACACGATCAATGTACTTTTATAAAATATTGTCAAGTATTTTTATATATTATTAATATTGAAATAAAAGTAACATAAAAGAGTAGGCGAAATGGTCTGGTGGACCCTTATACTTGTACGAGTTTGTATTGTGAATCCTTCGACTTATTTGTTTGTCAATTGAACCCTTAAACCCAATCAAAATGAGTCTTTTAAACCCCTCCAACCATGTGTATAGCTCACTCTCCTTTACATAGATGACATGACATATCCACATCAGATATATTAATGTCATGTCATAATTATTTTTAAAATTATTAATCAAAATTATTTAATTAAAGGTAAAATAATAAAAATTTAATTATATTCTTTAAAGTAAAACCCAATACATTTTGTTGTGAAAAAAAAAACCAATACATTTTCTCCATTCCCACAGTTTCACGCCCAAGCTGTTGCCGCCATCGCCATTTTTGTTGGCGAAACCACTCGTATTCCTTCCGCTATAATCTCCCCACATCATCACCATTTTCCTTTTCCTCCTCCAACCTCCACAAAATCAACAACCTAAGCCTCGCACCAGATCTGGCCAAACAACATAACCATTTTCGCCTTCATCTCCGCCGCACACCATTACCATCTTTGCCGCCATGATTAGATCCTCGCACCCTCACCCACCTCGTTCTCCTCTCCGTTGACCAGCCGCACCTCTCTCTCCCTCCACTGCGTATCAGTGGTGCCCGGCAAGTACCACCGGCGCCGCTCTCTTTCTCTGTCAGTAAATTGGTGGACTCAAGAAGGTGCCAAGATCATCTAAATAAATGAAAATAGATTGTGAAAAGAAAGAAAAAGGGGTTGGGCAGGGAAGGATATGGCTGAAAAGGAGGAGTAATGGGTGAAGAAGACAATATTTTTAATTAATTGTTTTGAAAAAAATATTTCTTTATAATTTTTAATATTTTTTTAAGTAGAAATGCTCCTCACTCGCCTTAATAGGCGTGTGTAGTTACACACTTTTGCCAACTCAGACATCTAATGACACATAAGCCTGGTCAATGGTCAGAGGGGTTTGTTAAATTGTGTTTTATTGAGTTTAAGGGTCCAGATGACAAAGGGATAAGTAGTAAGATTCATAATACAAACTGATACAAGTATAAGGGTCCACTAGACCATTTCGCCTAAAAGAGTATTATAGAGCAACTTAAAACTCTTACGTCGTCATTATTGTTCACACTTGTCTTCATTACCATTGAAGCAAATGAGGATTGAGGAGAAGAACAAAAAGACAACAAAATCAGAGAGAAAAGGAGAGATAAGTGATTCACTACTTTAAAGAGAAGACGAAGTGCAGAGGGGAGATTCAAATAAATCTGACAACCTAAAAATGAATCTAATCTAATCTCATGAGGAACAAGACAACTTCATTCCCTATAAAAAGTGAAAAAGCCACATCATATGCTCTTTTATTCTAACTAAAATTGTCCCCTTCTTTATATTAATTGAATCTTTAATATATGTAATTCTTTTTAAATATAATATAACATTTAAAAAAATATATCATTTAATAAATATTACTTTCATCTCGCTCACCTCTCTCACATCTCGTTTGCCATTCTCCTATGTTTCTGGATGCAAATCACACTAGATACATGTGTATAGTGTATATCTATCGTGATTTGCATGTACCCGGGATACATAACAAAATCTCGCTTGCTTCCCTTGCCATCTTGCTCGTTTCTCTCCTTATTTTTGTGTATATGATAGCAAAAATACATGTAAGTGTATGTTTCTCAGCATATGATAGGAAATTCTTAATTAGTGGTAACATACGTAATATTTTAAAAGTGTAGATAATAATAATATATATAATAGTGAAGTACGTCTAATTATGTAATTTTTGTCCGAAATATCCTCAAATAACTTCCAAAAACAAGGCAAAGAGGTTTTATAGTCTTAAAACAAGGCAAGTCACCTTAGATTATTTGGACAAATAAGGTAAGTTACCTTAGAAGTTTTGGCCAAATTAGATTTATTCATTTCCTATTTTTTTGTTGATTCTCTCTTATACAATTTTATTCTATTGGATTGTCTTTAATATTTTTATAACAATGAGTAATTCTGATAGATAAATATGCCATATTTACCAACAAGGATCGTAGTATATGGAAAATACGTTTTCATTTTTATCTAGAGATTTCAATTTGATTTTTAAATATGAAAAAATCTCATAACCTAAATTCAGATAATCAAGCCTTGATAAGAACACTATACATCACGTGAAAAATATAAAAAAATCAAATTCAATGAATCAAAATAGATAATATACTGACAATATCATGAACTTGTAATGTAATTAATATCGAAGAAAAGTGAACATACCTAATAAAAATATGAATAAAATTCTTACCTGAATTAATATGGAAAGAACTTACAACGCGGATCCGGATAGTTAAAACCTCGATAAAAACATCTAATATCCTATGAAAAATAAGAAATGTCAAATTCCATGAATCAAATCGAATAATATACCAACACTATCATGAACTTGAGACAATATCATCATCATGAACTTGAAATATAATTCATATGAAAGAAAAGTGGACATATCCTATTAGGAATATGAATTAAATTCTTGTTTGAATTAATATGGAAAGAAACTTGAAATACATCCTATTTACAATATGAATCAAAATCAATATGGATTGTGGTGCAGTAATGAGGCAACTCCACTCTTCACCAAAGATCTCGAATTTGAGCTTTAAATATAAAAAAATCATGTTAGGACTATTAAAAGCAGAGTGAGAAATAAAAAAAAATAGAAAGAATAAAAGATCTCTGCGTATAGATGGGAAATAAATATGGTATAATTTTAATTGCAATGAAAAGCAGATGCTCTTCCACAGTATAAATAGTCACCCCATGAACTTTATGTAATTAGAAGAAATTTTTACTTTACAAACAATCAAAAAATCAAAATCAGCACGAACAAACAATTAAGAAAATCAAAAACTCCTCTTCAGGTACTCAAAACTTTTTATTTCATATTTAGTCCAAGTAAATATAAGTACAAGTAAAATATTTGTGATAGCTTTTATATTTTTCATTAGATGTTTTTTCTTTTTCACTTATCAATTTTTTTCCTCCGTTTCATAAGAAATACAAATTGCAAAGTCAACAAATGAATAAATCAAGTATATATCATTTAAGATGGTGTAATCTCCCCTAACACTGGTGATCATTTTGAAGTTTTGACATTATTATTATATATAAAAAATAAATTATTTGGAATAAACTTTGAAGTAAAGTAACTGGGAAGAATTAGTACATTATAATTAAAGCAAATATTTAAATTGTTTTAACCTTTAAGTAACTGAGATGTGTACTTTTGATCCATCTAATTTTTAATCATAAAAAAATTTACTGAAATATTAATTATTAAACAATTTAATTAACCCATAGTATGTCAAGTTATTCCTACTCCATACTTGATGATAATAATGTTTTTTTAAAAAAGCTAAATATATAATATATTCAATGTAAACGTATTAAAACACATACTTTTTTTGAATTAATCAAAATTAAATTTTGCTTAGCAAAAGAATAAAAAAAAAGAGATTAAAATATTAGTTTTGCAATAACTTAGGGATCCCAGTGCAGTTATCTCTTTTTATTATAGTGATGAGCAGTTCTTCATATGGTTTGAGCTATCAAAAGTTTTATAAAAATCATAAATTATAATTTCTAATTTATAGCTTTATCTTATAAGACATAGCGCAAAAGTCAATCTAAACATGATCATTCCTTATTTTGACAAGACCCCACTTCATCTAAGTCTTTACCATTTACACCTTTTTTTTTCCGATTTATTCGTTCCCTAAGTAAAGCCCTTTTTCGTCATTTAACTTTGCTTAGCGTGTACTCTATAATATATGGTCCAGTCCAGTTTTTATAAGCTCCACAACTAGATTATCCTACTTCACTCTCAAGTTAACAAAAACTGAAGCTTAATATATTGATAGCCCCTTAAACTTGTGAGTAAATATTTATTAAGACACTTATATTATGGTATGTTTCAATTAATTAATATTCAAACACATGATAAAGTGTTTATATTAGATATTTTCAACAACTCATATTTTAGACGTGTCCATTATGTTGATAAGTTAATGACATAAAACTGCCTCATGGCAATTTATACACATCAGCATCATTTGGAACATGCATGAAGTTTTCCTCATGCATACAATTAAAGGAGACGACATATTTTAAGTTGTTAACTTATCTATGTAAAGAACGCTTGAGAACAAGCATAAAGATTTTCCTAAAGTAATAAGAGATTTTTATCATATTTAGATGTTCAATCAGGACATGCCATAATTCGAGTGTCTTGAGAGAAATTTAATGGCAAGTTTAAGAGGTTGTCGATGTATTCTGCCAAAATTAAAAGAATTTATAGTTGCTAGCTTTCTCTTAGTGAAGTTACAAAATGGACCGTGGGAACTACCAACGTGGTGGGGGCGATAACACCGGCAGGGGTGAGCAGCAGATAGGAGGTGGAATTCAGCAGCAGCAGGTTGTGGATGGTTCTCCTCAATCATCTGGTATTAACTCATACCTTGCTTTCTTGTTATTATTGTTTTTATTTTGTTAGTATTATTATAATCTATTTTCTTTATATCTTACTAATTGTCTACTGCAAGTTAATATATAAGTGGATAGTCATACTAGCTTTAAACCGTGTTGTCTGCTTTAAGTATGGTTTTATTTGACATTGAACTGAATCTTTTGATCAAAGATATTGAAATAGAAAGAGAAATTGTTTTATTTGCTCAGATATTTTTTAATGAATTCGTTAGAACAATAAAAATCCTAGAAACATGCATGTAGTGAGTAATATAATGCAACAAATAAATCTTTTAAAATGTGACAAGAAATACCAAATGAAATGTTTAGAATAATTCTCAAGCTATTGTAAATTTAATGGTTTAGTTGGTTGACTACTTGAACTTCCACCTTGTTGGTGAGGAGGGATTGATTTCTCACCCTTTAATTTGAATATAATAAATACAATGTCTTGAAAAATCTAATAGGAAAATAAATCAAATAAGTATAATTAATGATACAGATAAATTAGAAACTAAGTGTAAAGTTATCCATTGATTTCATAAAGTGGACAAAGTAGTGTTGGACATTCCAAAATAATATAGTGGACAACTATTGTTGAATGATGAGAGTAGTAAAATAAAGATATAAGTTCTTCATTATTTTAAATATAGAATGAATAGGACAACGTTCTGTAGGGCATTCATTCATGGAACTAAAAATATCAATTCATATAGATAAAAATGGAGTAATATCCAAAAATATCTCAAAGTTTTAAATTAAATAGTTAGAGGTTATGAATTTGAAAAGCATGAGAGGTCTGAATGTTTAAGAACAATTATTGAATAGCTAATTAGATAGTATTAGTTATGAAAGTAATTAATTGAAATAAATAATGGAGAAAAATACTAGATAAATTCATTTTTTAGAAGAGTATTTTTTAAAGGAGAAAGTGAAAATGTAACATGTTCTATTTTCTATCTAATCGGTCACTGGCACAAATTAAAATGATCCCATATATAAGACTTCACATAAAAAATCATTCACTTAGATTGAGGTTATTTAAGAGCTATTAAAATCTAATTAATAAATATGATGATGGTAGAGATTCGTTCTTCTTCTTCTTCCAAATCAAGGAATATTAAAGGTTGAAAAAATAATAATTATTCTTAAAATTAATTAACGTTAAATTCAAAGACCTCAAGAATATATTCAATTTGTTACAAAAGATTATACAAATGCTAAAATAAAAACAACGTACAGGAAGTTCACAATATTGATATTATTTAACAAAATTCATAATTCAACTTGTGACTCGATACCTTCCCTCTTTTAGCCTTTAGTATATAGTACTATATAATTAAATATAATAAGATATCATTACTATTTAATATTTAGTTAATTAAACGTTTCATAATATTTTAATTTAGTATAAAAGCAAAATGGTAATTCAACTTTACACTTTACAACTTCCCAATTTGTATATAATATGATTCATTCTTATATGGTATGTTGGTTCATTTTATGTCTGTACAAGTGTTAAAATGCACTGTATTTCTGTGGGGTCCCTGAAAATTACAGAACAGAGTTCATCATCCCTTCGAGGAAGTTGCAAGGAGCAATGTGTACCTGTCGCACGACCTGATACTGGAAAAATTGCTGTCGAGTCAATTACGCTGCTTGCTAATCATTTTCCTGTTAGATTTAATCCCCAGACTATCATTATGCATTATGATATGGATATTCAACATCAGCCGGTAACAGACAAGTCTGATCTCCGTCAGATAAGAGAAAAGTGGTTGACGGATAAGCCTGCTGAATTTCCCTGTGATAAAACTGGTAAGAAGAACATTTTCAGTGCTGTTCAACTTCCTACTGGCTGTTTCACTGTGAACGCTCTTATGACGTTATCATCAAGCCTGTTGCTGAATTACAACTTTCGAAGCTGAGTGAATATTTGAGTGGACATATTCCTCGTGATGTACAAGGGATGGCGTTGTCCTTAGATTACTCAGTCTTGGCACTCCCGAAACCAATGCTAGTGCTAGACTATCTGAAGGAATATCTTAAAGAACCTAACGAAGCTACTTTCAAGAACAACCGTCAAGCTGCACAAGTTGCATTAAAGGGTTTGAAAGTCGGAGTAATTCATCGTCGTACCAACCAGAAGTTTGTTATTAAGGAACTAACTGACCTCGACACTCATAAACTCACTTTTCCCTTTAAAGATCCAAAAGGCAAAGATTCCACAACGAAAGTTTTTCTTGTTGACTACTTCAGGGATAAATATCAGCGGGAAATTCAGTTCAGGGATTTTCCTTCATTAGATATTGGAAAAGGTAATAAGATAAACTATGTCCCCATGGAATTATGTTTCTTGGTTGAGGAACGACGGTATCCTAAGGAGGATTTGCATAAGGATACAACTTTGATTTTGAAGAATATATCATTAGCTCAGCCCCAACAGGCAATATGTGAAATGGTACAGGCTAAAGATGGGCCGTGCGGGTATGTGAATTCCTTAAATATGTGTTATTCATCTGAGATTTTGTTGCTTAGCTTCCTCTTGAATTTCTTCTTTCCCACTCCATGTGATCAAATATCATGGATTTAATTTCTCTGCCTTTTATGTGTGGTTTTCTTGGCTTGCATATTTGTTGTGGCTTCATTTATGGAGTTTGCACTTTTTGTTGAAATAGTACTTGAGTAGTTTTTCTGATTTTTGTTGTATTTTTAAATGAAAACTTTATGGGGTTTTGAATGGTAATTCTTAGTAAGCTAGCTCATCCTATAGCTGTCTTGCTAGTTGAGTCTCTTCTAGATTTTAAGGGCTTGTTCTTCTTGATGTTTTCATTTGAGCAATGGTCTTTCGGAATAACCTCTCTATATATCTCCATTAATTAGTGGTAAGGTCTGCGTGCATTCTACCCTCCTTGTGGGATCTCACTTGGTATGTTGTTTGCATCATGAGTTTGTTGATGATATGCTGATATATGTTATTAGCATCTGTTGTTACAGACTTTCTTTTTTCCTTCTAATTTTTAATTGATTATTGCAGGGCTATCACCCCTAATTTTGAGATTGGAGTTGATAGGAACATGACCTGTGTTCTCGGTCGTATACTTCCTCCCCCTGATTTGAAGCTAGGCAGTCAAAGTCGACATCATGTGAATGATAAATGCCAGTCGAGCCTTGTTGGGAAATCTGTGGTGGAAGGCAAGAAAATTCAACGATGGGCTTTGATAGATTTTAGCTCTAAGAATCACAGGGACTTGAAGCGACAAGTTGATGTATTTGTTGACAAATTGAAAGATCGGTACTTAAGGTTGGGTATTAATATGGAAGAACCTGTCGTAAAACATTTCACACACATGAATGAACTATCTGCAGTTGGTAAGGTTGAAAAACTCCTCAATGATGTAGTTAACGAAGCTGGCCAGAAAAACAAGGGTAAACTTCAAATGATAGTTTGTGTTATGGCATCAGAGGATAATGGATACAAATATCTTAAATGGGTCTCTGAGACTAAAATTGGCATTGTAACCCAGTGTTGCTTGTCTTCTAATGCCTACAACAATGCAAAGGATCAATTTCTTGCAAACCTCTGTTTGAAGATTAACGCAAAACTTGGAGGCAGCAATATGGAACTTATGGAAAGACTCCCTAATTTCGAAAGTGAAGACAATGTCATGTTCATTGGGGCTGATGTCAATCATCCTACTGGCAAGGATAGTGACAAATGTCCATCTATAGCAGCTGTTGTTGCCACCGTCAACTGGCCAGCTGCTAATAGATATGCCGCTAGAGTTCGTCCTCAGGAACACAGGACTGATAAGATTCTAGAGTTTGGAAAAATGTGTAAAGACCTAGTTGATACTTATGCGAAACTCAACTCGGTTAAACCAAACAAAATTGTTGTTTTCCGTGATGGTGTGAGTGAGAGTCAGTTTGATATGGTACTCAACGAAGAGTTGAAGGATTTGGTAAAAGCTATATATACGAAAGTAATAAGTATCAACCAGCAATCACTCTTGTTGTGGCTCAGAAGAGACACCATACGCGACTATTTCCTAAGGAGGAAAATGTGCTTCCGGGAACTGTTGTGGATACACAGATCGTTCATCCATCTGATTTTGACTTCTATCTTTGCAGCCACTTTGGACAGTTGGGTACTAGCAAGGCAACTCACTATCATGTTCTACATGATGAGAATGGCTTCAGTTCTGACCGCTTACAAAAGCTTATATACAACATGTGCTTCACTTTTGCGCGGTGCGCTAAACCTGTTTCACTTGTTCCACCAGTTTACTATGCAGACCTTGTTGCTTACAGGGGACGGATGTTCCAAGAGGTGTTTATGGAGATGAACGCTTCTAGATCTACAACTTCATCTGTTTCATTTGAACAAAGTTTCTATAAATTGCACAATGATTTACAGAACATAATGTTTTTCGTCTGATGGCAGACCCGTCAACTTTTTTATCTCCTTCACCATTCCCACACTAGGGAGGAGATGATTGTCTACATTTTGGAGATGCCCATTTCCAAACGCATTTGAACCTCCTTTTCGTCGTCGTGCGTGAATCTAATCGGATTTCATGCTTCTTTTATTCTCTGTGGTGTGAGTTTATGCATTGATGTCTTAATGCTTTGACGTTTGATTATGTTTTATTTACTTTGAGATGTTTTGTATTAAGTATTCTGAGTCAAGTTGAAAGTCTTAATATATTTGTGTTTAAGTTATTTGATGTCTCTCTATCAATTATTCAATGTGAATGTATTTTCTCACTTCCGTGTTTTTCCCTTGTGGAGCTAATGGGAAAATACACTTGAGGAACCTAAATATATTCAAGATTTCAAGTAATAAAACTAGAAAGACTCGCTCCAAAAAAAAAAAAACTCTGAAATGCTAGTATAAGGATTGCAAAGGAGTTTTAAACTTGAGATCAACTCGTATCCACTAACCGTGGATAATAAAATTACACGATCAGTTTACTTTTATAAATATTGTTCAGTATTTTTTATATATTATTAATATTTAAATAAAAATAACAAAACAGATTATTATAGAGCAACTTAATCTCTATTAGTTGGAGGTAATATCTCAGATGGTCACTCAACTATGAACTCTTTTCTCAGAAAGTCACTTAATTTTGGTTTTTAACTCAAAAGTCACTCAACTATGAATTTTTTTCTCAAAAAATCACTCAACTATGAGTTTTTTACTTAGAAAGTCACTCAACTTTGATTTTTAACTCAAAAGAGTCACTCAACTACGAATGTTTTACTTACAAAGTCACTCAACCATGAGTGTTTTTCTTAAAAAGTCACTGAACCTATTCAATTAATTTTTTAAATATTTACTTACTTACATCATTTTTTTATTTCTAAGCAAAAAATAAATTAAAAAATAAATAAGTATCCATATGAACTGCCAATCTATATATCTATATAAAGCTAGATGTTAAACATGCTTATGTGGCGCTCTTTAAGGCCAAGAAATCTATTTTTTTNAATAATAATAATAATAATAATAATAATAATAATAATAATAATAATAATAATAATAATAATATGGGCAATTTAGAAATTGTATAAAAGAATTAAGGGCAAAAAGGTAATATACTTGGTCAACATAAAAG
>NC_064293.1:29098903-29129342 GCF_019186545.1 Solanum stenotomum | reverse complement strand
CCCCTAGCTTTTAGCTTTTGGCTTAAAATATGTTATTTTTGACTTAAAATAAGTCAATTTGATAATTGCCAAACACTCTAATAAGTCAAAAACTGGCTTTTAAGCCAGTTTAACCAGCTTAAAAGCCCATCCAAACAGGACATTAATCTCTGTTAGTTGGAGGTAATATCTCAGATGGTCACTCAACTATGAACTTTTTACTCAGAAAGTCACTTAACTTTGGTTTTTAACTCAAAAGTCACTCAATTATGAGTTTTTTACTTAGAAAGTCACTCAACTTTGATTTTTAACTCAAAAGTCACTCAACTACGAATGTTTTACTTACAAAGTCACTCAACCATGAGTGTTTTTCTTAAAAAGTCACTGAACCTATTCAATTAATTTTTTAAATATTTACTTACTTACATCATTTTTTTATTTCTAAGCAAAAAATAAATTAAAAAATAAATAAGTATCCATATGAACTGCCAATCTATATATCTATATAAAGCTAGATGTTAAACATGCTTATGTGGCGCTCTTTAAGGCCAAGAAATCTATTTTTTTGTTTTCTCCTTTTTTAACATTTTTAAAAATATTTTTCCTATCAAATAAAATAACTATTTCTTACCATCTAACTGAAAGCAATTACCACATATTCATTGCTTAATTTAAAGCGGTACATCATAGGTTATTACAGCCCATTGCCTTCTTCTTTGTAACAACCCAATTATGACATGTCTTTTGGCCTTCTCCCCAATCCAATTAAAACATTTACCTGCTTAATTATCACATTCAACCGTTTTATTACTGTATTAAATAATAATAATATTTAATTGTCAATTTTTTAATTAGGACTGAGTTGTATTTAATTGTGTATATATATTTTGAAAACCAGAAAGTCCAGAAATTCTCAAGGTCACTATTCAAAACTCAAATTTATAACAACATTCTTCGTATTGCTAAATTTTTTAGATCTTTATTGTGCGAGTCAATCTCAGATCAAGAAAAAGTGATTTTGCTAGACAAAGAATGATTTTGTTCCGTGTTTAACAAAAGAAGAGGAGAAGGGACCAAGAAGCTCTTCAAAGATCAGAAATTCAACCAAAACTTCCACACTATTTTTTTTAGTGAAATAGGACTAATGGATTATTGTTGTACTCTTTGAATTTTTCAGAAACATGAAAAAAATGAATTTCATGTGGTTGTGACGATTTTGGCTATTTTTTGTTTCAATTCAAGTACAAGTAATTTCAAGGTAGTTTTTGAAGTAGGATATAGACATAAGTTAATATTGATATTTACATGCCTAAATGTTTAATCGTTATTCTTATGACAATTCTTTTCTCCTTTTCAATAAATTTATACAACGCAGTTCTTATGCATCTTTTTTTTATATATAATTTTGGTACAAACATAGTTCTTACGGATTATTGTTGTACTCTTTGAATTTTTCAGAAACATGAAAAAATGAATTTCATGTGGTTGTGATGATTTTGGTTATTTTTTGTTTCAATTCAAGTACAAGTAATTTCAAGGTAATTTTTGAAGTAGGATATAGATAGAATTTATTATTGATATTTACATGCCTAAATGTTTAGTCGTTATTCTTATGACAGTTCTTTTCTCCTTTTCAATTAATTTATACAACACAGTTCTTATAATTTTTTTTTCTAATTTATAATTTTGGTACAAACAATAGTTCTTATGCTTGGTATCATGTTAGTTAAACCTTTTGTTTAGATATATAAATTTATGGAGTTAGGCATGACGAAAAAAATCTATCTAGATTTCTTCTTTTTTTAATCTTTACCTTTGTAATTAATGAATTGTTAGCTATGATTTATTTTTCTCCTCCTCTTTTAGTTTTAATATGTTTCTTTGCATGTGTAAGTTAGTTTTAATGTGAAATTTTATCCTTGATTAGACTTTTTTATTAGTGGAAAGTTGGAGAATTTATAGCTCACGCTTCTTTTTTATTTGACAATTGTTATAAATCATTCGTTTGTACAAGAATAAGGTAGAATATTTAGGATCAAACTTGAAATTAATTTATAGTCTATTTATTTGAGATATAAAAATTTACGTAGGATTATAATTTCAAAATAACTTTGTTCGCAAACCAAACAATTTTTCAAGGACTATGGTGGGAGCATGATGTATTGATCCAATCTCCTTCTTTAAAAGGCATTTCACATTACAAAAGTAGCTAATGCGTGGACGAATATCTATAATTTCATGAATAAACATCTTTTGAATATTAAATAATTTATTTAAAAATGACTTCAAATAGAAATTATTATTGTGATCACTAAATCTACATCTTATTTCTATTAACACAATTTTGATTTAGTTGTTATATCAATTTCCGGGCTTCCATTTTCTTTTTTAATGTATAGATTTCTATGATATTAGCTTTTAGTGATTTTATTTAAACATGACATGTAATTCTTTTCTTCCGTTTCTAATCTTCCCCTAATTGTTACTTTTGATTTTAAGATTGCCTTCTCTTGGACTAAAATTCTCTAAATTCTTTTGAATTTAAATGTGTATCTTATTATGTAAAAATCAAAATTACATCTAAATATGTTAACTAAATAACAGTTATTAATTTTTAATAATTAAATTATTTATGGACAAAATATACGTAACAAAGGACAGGCTACAAGCCTTGTATGTTACACATTTTTTTTTCTTTTTTCTTATGAAAGTATTTTTCCTCGAAAACTATGTGACACTTTTATTCCTATATATATATATATTTATTTTTTTATTTATTTTTTGCAATTCTTTATCAATTAAATAAATTTATAAATACCGCGCGTAGCGCAGACAATTTCACTAGTTATACTATATGCTTAAAAAATTATCTAACATCGCCAGTATACTATGCTTAAATTTTTTTTTCAAACTGTAACGATGTTCCTATAGACACAGATTAAACATAGTGTAGAAAAGAAAAATCATAAAACATACAGAATTTAAAGGTTCTTAAAATAATAAATCCTAACTAGTATTAAATTTGGGGGGAAAGGTAAAATAAAAGGATCACTATTATATTTTTAGCGGATTGAGTTAAATAGGTGAATAATCTTTTTACAATTTTAGTTAGAAATAAAATTTTCATGTAAGTAAATTTTAATTTATAAAAATAAATTGAATAAGTTGAGTGACTTTGTAAATAAAACACTAGTAGTTAAGTGACTTTGTAAGTAAAAAAATCATATCTTTTGAATTAAAAATCAAAGTTAAGTGACTTTCTAAGAAAAAAATTCATAATTGAGTGACTTTCTGAGAAAAAAATTCATAATAAATCAGACAACCTACAAATGAACTTATCTAATCTATCTAATCTAATAAAAAGCCACATCATATGCTCTTTTATTCTATCTAAATTTGTCCCCTTCTTTATATTATTCTTTTTAAATATAATATAATATTTTAAAAAATATATCATTTAATATATATTACTTTCATCTCAAATTAATGATATTTGAATTTTCGTCACTTTAATATAATTTAATATTATTATTAATTTTTACTATAAAGAATACATAAAACTAAAATGATAAGATGAAAATTATAATTTAAAAATACATTACATAATATAATAATTTAAATATAAGATAGCAATACGATACATAATAAGAAATAAATGATTTGAGGGTAATTAATATTGAGGGTTAGAAAAAAATATTTTTTATATGTTAAGAGGTTTTATAGTCTTAAAAAAAAAGGTAAGTCACCTTAGATTATTTGGCCAAATAAGGTAAGTTTTGGTCAAATAAGATTTATTCATTTCCTATTTTGGTTAAAACTCTCTTATACAATTTTACTCTATTGGATTGTTTTTAATACTTTTAAAATAATATGTAAGTCTGATGGATAAATATGTCATATTTACTAATAAGGATCGTAATAGATGAATAAGACCTGTTCACACTTATTTAGAGACTTCAATTTGATTTTTATTTATGAAAAAATTTCATAACGTAGATTTAGATAGTCAAAGTCTCGGTAAGAACACTAAATATCACGTAAAAAAAATCAAATTCAATGAATCAAAGATAATATACCGACACTATCATGAACTTGAAATATAATTAATATGGAAAAAAAGTGAACATATCCTAATAGGAATATGAATAAAATTCTTACCCGAATTAATAAGGAAATAACTTATAACGTAGATTCAGATAGTTAAAATCTTGATAAAAACATCTAATATCGTATGAAAAATAAAAAATGTCAAATTCCATGAATCAAAGCAAACAATTTACAGAAACTATCATGAACTTGAAATATAATTCATATGAAAGAAAAGTGAGCATATCCTATTAGGAGTATGAATTAAATTCTTGTCTGAATTAATATGGAACGAAACTTAAAATACATCCTATTTACAATATGAATCAAAATCAATATGGATTGTGTTGCAGTAATGAAATTACTCCACTCTTCATCAAATGTCTCGAATACGAGTTTTTAATATACAAAAATCATGTCATGACAATTAAAAACCAAGTGAGAAATAAAAAATAAAAAATAATAAAATAAAAGATTTCTCCGTATAGATGGAAAATAAATATGGCATAATTTTAATTGCAATGAAAAGCAGATGCTCTTCCACTCTATAAATATTCACCCCATGAACTCTTTACTTTAAGACAAACAATCAAAAAATCAAAATCAGCAGGGACAAGCAATTAAAAAAAAAATCAAAAACTCCTTTTCAGGTACTTAAAACTTTTATTTCATATTTATTAGTCTAAGTAAAATATTTTTGATAGCTTTTATATTTTTCATTACATGTTTTATCTTTTTCACTTATCAAATTTTTTCCTCCGTTTCGTAAGAAATGCAAATTGCAAAGTCAACAAATGAATAAATCAAGTATATATTATTTAAGATGGTGTAATCTCCTCTAACACTGGTGGTCATTCTGAAGTTTTGACATTATTATTATTATTATCCATCTAATTTTTAATCATAAAAAAATTACTGAAATATTAATTATTAAACAATTTAATTAACCCATAATATGTCAAGTTATATTCCTACCCCATACTTGATGACGATAAAGTTTTTAAAAAAAGCTAAATATATAATATAACCAATGTAACGTATTAAAACACATACTTTTTTTAATTAATCAAAAATAAAATTTGCTTAGCAAAAGAATAAAAAAAAGATTAAAATATTAAGTTTGCAATAACTTAGGGATCCCGAGTGCAATTATCCTTTTTTTAATTATGGTGAGCAGTTCTTCGTACGGTTTGAATTGACTGATTTCAGATATTTTTGTCAAAGTATCTATCAAATAGTTTTATAGTATTATGTAAAATTCATCGAAAAATTATTTTTAAATTAAAAATCATACATTATAATTTCAAATTTATAACTTTATCTTATAAGACGTAACGATAAAGTCACTACAAACATGTTTTTACAGCTTCTTCCACCAGTCAATGACAAGTGTCAAGTCCACTACGTAGTAATTGAATCTCATCACCAAAAACTTTTCCTTGCTCGCTACTTCATCTAATTGTTTAATACCCAAACTACCCTTAACCCCAAATATTTTTGTGAAAAAAAATTCTTATCTGTATCACTTCTGTGGCTGCAAGTCTAGGATGGTAATCACATATGTATTTGATGCAACGAATTTTTTGTTATTAAGAAACTGTTCAAATTGTTTGGTATGTTTCAATCAAGCATCGAAATACACATGGTAAAATATTTTTATTAAATATTTTTAATTCGTATTTTTAAAAAGTTTTTGTATGTGTTTACAAGCTCCTGTTATGTTGATAAGTCACTGACATAAAATTGTCTCCTTTATTTATACACATCAGCATGATTTGAAACATGTAGGAAGTTTTCCTCCTTATTGAGGTTAATGCATACGATTAAATGATGCTAACATATTTAAAATGGTTAACTTTATGTATATATAATAGAAGCTTGAAAACAACCCGAAGATTTTCCAAAAATATGAGTCAGAAGTGTCTAGTAAGAAAACTTTACCATATGTTTAGATGCTCAATTGGGACATACCATAATTCGAGTGTCAAGAGAGAAATTTAATGGCAAAGTTTACGAGGACGTCGATGTATTCTGCCAAAATTAAAAGAATTTATAGTTGCTAACTTTTTCTTAGTGAAGTTACAAAATGGACCGTGGAAACTACCAACGTGGTGGCGGCGATAACACCGGCAGGGGTAGAGGTAACCGTGGTCGTGGTGGAAGGGGTGGGCCCCAAATGGGTTCATTTCAGCCTCCACAGCAATGGGGGAATCAGCCAAGGGGATCGGGTCAATATCAGTTTCGTGGAGCTCCGCATAATCATCCGGGTCGTGGTGGTACTTGGGTCAACCAACCGGTTCAACGCGGTGGTCCTGCTTGGTCACGACCACCACAGCAGGGTAGTGGCGTCCCTAGCACTGCTTGGGCCCGACCTCCACCGCAGCAGCCACATCAACAGGGTAGTGGCGGTGGAGTAGCTACTGCTTGGGCCCGACCACCGCCGCAGAAGAGTCAGGAACTTGGTGGTGGAAATCAGCAGCAGCAAGTTGTGGATCGTCCTGTTCCTCAATCTTCTGGTATTATTATAATCTTTTTCTTTATGTCTTACTAATTGAAATGAAATGTTTAGAATTATTTCCTTTTAAGCAAGCTATTGTAAATTCAGTAGTTTAGTTGAACGGGAGTTTGATTTCTTACTCTTTGAATATAATATTTTAAAAAATGTAATAAAAAAATAACCTGGCTCAACATAAGCTAAATTTTAGTTAGAGGCTTAATAATCTAAATAAATTTTGTGTGTATTTATTTATAATTTATTGTTCTTACACTTTTAAGATTAAGATGTAAATTATTACTTAATATTTTTTTATAAATAATTTCTTCGAAAAATATTCTTCCAATTATATTTAAGCTAAGATTTTATCAATTTAATAGTGAAAAACTTCTTTTTACTAAGGCAATTGTTATATGAGTTGTTAACATAATTCTATAAGTAATAAGTTGATAAATTATGAGGGATTAACGAGAATAAAATAACACATATTTTAAAATATATTTATATTATTATAAATAATTAATTTCTTTAATAGAAAAATAGGAACTACGTGGAAAGTTATCAATTGATTTCATAAAATAGATAAAATATTGTTGGATATTCCGAAATAATATAGTGGACAATTATTGTTGAACGGTGAAAATAGTAAAATAAAGATATAAGCGCTTCATTATTTTAAATATAGAATAAATAGGACAACCTTCGGTAGGGCATTCATTCATGGAACTAAAAATATTACTTTATACTGATAAAATTTGAATAACACCCAAAGATATCTTAAAGTTTTAAATTAAATAATTGGAGATTATGACTTTGAAAACCATGAGCGATTTGAATATTTAAGAACAACCATTGAATAGCTAATTAGATAGCATCAGTTATGGAAGTAAACATTTGTTGAAATAAATAAAGGAGAAAAATACTAGATAAATTCATTTTTTAGAAGAATATTTTGTAACGGAGAAAGTGAAAATGGAACTATATATGTTCTATTTTCTATTCAATCGGTCACTGACAAAAATTAAAATGAATCCATATATAAGATTTAACATGAAATAAATAAATAAATCATTCACTTATATTGAGGTTATTTAAGATCTGTTAAAATCTATAATTAATATGATGATGGTAGAGATTCTTCTTCTTCCAAATCAAGGGATATTAAAGGTTGAAAAAATAATAATTGTTCTTAAAATCAATTAATGTTAAATTCAAAGACCTCAAGAATATATTAAATTTGTTACGAAAGATTATACAAATGCCAAAACAAAAATATTCGTACCAGAAGATCAGAATATTGATGTTATTCAACATCAGCTTGTGGCTTGATACCTTCCCTCTTTTAATATTTAGTATATAGTATATAATTAAATATAATATGATATCATTACTATTTAATATTTAGTTAATTAGACGTTTCATAATATTTTGATTTAGTATAACGATAAAATGGTAATCTAACTTTACACTTACACTTTCGAGCTTTCCACTTTTTTAATGTCTGTGTAAGTACACGTATTGTTAAAATTCTCTGTATTTTTGTGGGCAGATGTTGTTCAAGTTGATCTGGGGTCCCTGAAAATTACAGAACCAAGTTCATCATCCCTTCCAGAAAGTTACAAGGAAAAACGTGTACCTGTCGCACGACCTGATACTGGAAATATTGCTGTCAAGTCAATTACGCTGCTTGCTAATCATTTTCCTGTTAAATTTAATCTCCAGACTATCATTATGTATTATGATGTGGATATTCAACAGCAGGCCGATGAGAATCGGCCTGCGAAGAAGTTAACAAACAAGTTTGTTCTCCATATGATAAGAGAAAAGTTGTGTGCGGATAAGCCTGCTGAATTTCCTAGAGATAAAACTGTATATGACGGTAAGAAGAACATTTTCAGTGCTGTTCAACTTCCTACTGGGTGTTTCACTGTGAACTGGTCTGACGGGGATGATGCTATGGAACACTCTTATGACGTTATCATCAAGCTTGTTGCTGAATTACAGCTTTGGAGGCTGAATGAATATATGAGTGGAAACCTTACGCATATTCCTCGTGATATACTACAAGGAATGGATTTGGTTATGAAAGAAAATCCTTCTAGGAAAAGGATTTCTGTAGGTCGTTGTTTCTACTCTATGAATGATAAAAAAGACATTGGTTACGGGGCTGCTGCACATGAAGGTTTTCAGCAGAGCCTAAAGCCTACAGCAGGAGGGCTGGCGTTGTGCTTCGATTACTCAATCTTGGCACTCCGGAAACCAATTTCAGTGCTAGACTATCTGAGGCAATGTCTTCAAAAACCTAACGAAGTTACTTTCATGAACAACCATCAAACTGCACAACTTGCATTAAAGGGTTTGAAAGTCACAGTAATTCATCGTCGTACAAGCCAGAAGTTTCTTATTAAGCAGCTAACTGATCGCAAAACTAGTGAAATTACTTTTCCCCTTGAAGATCCAGAAGGCAAAAATCCCCCAAGGGACGTTCTTCTTGTTGAATACTTCAGGGATAAATATCAGCAGGAGATTCAGTTCAAGGATTTTCCTTCATTAGATATTGGAAAAGGTAATAAGAAAAATTATGTCCCGATGGAATTCTGTGTCTTGGTTGAGGGGCAACCGTATCGTAAGGAGGGTTTGTATATGTCACTAGCTCGACCCCAACAGAGAAGGGACGCAATTTGTAAAATGGTAGAGGCTGAAGATGGGCCGTGCGGGTATGTGAATTCCATAAATATGTGTTATTCATCTGTGATTTTGTTGCTTTCTCTTGAATTTCTTCTTTCCGACAAGAAAATGAAAAAAACAAGTACTCCATGTGATGAAAAATATCATGGATTTAATTTCTCTGCCTTTTATGTGTGGTTTTCTTGGCTTGCATGTTTGTTATGGCTTTATTTATGGAGTTTGCACATTTTGTTGAAATAGTAGTTGAGTAGTTTTTCTTATTTTTGTTGTATTTTTAAATGAGAAATTTATGGGGTTTTGAATGGTAATTCTTAGTAAGCTGCCGTTTTGGCTCATCCTATGGTTGTCTTGCTAGTTGGATCTGTTCTAGAATTTAAGGGCTTGATGTTTTCATTTGAGCAATGGTCTTTCGGAACAACCTCTCTATCTCCATGAAGTAATGGTAAGGTCTGCGTGCACTCTACCCTCCTTGTGGGATCTCACTTGGTATGTTGTTGTTTGCATCATGAGTTTGTTGATGATATACTGATACATGTAATTAGCATCTTTTGTTTTTCCTTCTAATTTTCAATTGATTATTGCAGACGTTTCACCTCTAATTTTGAGATTGAAGTTGATAGCAAGATGACCAGTGTTCTCGGTCGTATTCTTCCTCCCCCTGATTTGAAGCTAGGCAGTGAAAGTCGACATCATGTGAATGATAAATGCCAGTGGAACCTTGTTGGGAAATCTGTGGTGGAAGGCAAGGAGATTCAACGATGGGCTTTGATAAATCTTAGCCATAAGAATCACAGGGACTTGAAGCGACAAGTTGATGTATTTGTTGGCCAATTGAAAGATCGGAATTTAAAGTTGGGTATTAAAATGGAAGAACCTGCCGTAAAACATTTCAGACACATGGATGAACTCTGGACAGTTGGTACGGTTGAAAAACTCCTCAATGATGTAGTTAATGAAGCTGGCCAGAAAAACAAGGGTGAACTTCAAATGATAGTTTGTGTTATGGCATCAAAGGATAATGGATACAAATATCTTAAATGGGTCTCAGAGACCAAAATTGGCATTGTAACCCAGTGTTGCTTGTCTTCTAATGCCTACAACAATGCAAAGGATCAATTTCTTGCAAACCTCTGTTTGAAGATTAACGCAAAACTTGGAGGCAGCAATATGGAACTTATGGAAAGACTCCCTAATTTCGGAAGTGAAGACAATGTCATGTTCATTGGAGCTGATGTTAATCATCCTACTGGCAGGGATCCCGACAAATATCCATCCATAGCAGCTGTTGTTGCCACCATCAACTGGCCAGCTGCTAATAAATATGCCGCTAGAGTTCGTCCTCAGAAACACAGGACTGAGAAGATTCTAGAGTTTGGAAGCATGTGTGCAGATCTAGTAAATACTTATGCTCGACTCAACTCGGTTAAACCAAACAAAATTGTTGTTTTCCGTGATGGTGTGAGTGAGGGTCAGTTTGATATGGTACTCAACGAAGAGTTGAATGATTTGGTAGAAGCTATATACGACAGTAATAAGTATAAACCAGAAATCACTCTTGTTGTGGCTCAGAAGAGACACCATACACGACTATTTCCTAAGGAGGGAAATGTCCCTCCGGGTACTGTTGTGGATACACAAATTGTTCATCCTTTTGATTTTGACTTCTATCTTTGCAGCCACTTTGGACAGTTGGGTACTAGTAAGGCAACTCACTATTATGTTCTATGGGATGATAATGGTTTCAATTCTGACAGCTTACAAAAGCTTATATACAACTTGTGCTTCACTTTTGCGCGGTGCACTAAACCTGTCTCACTTGTTCCACCAGTTTATTATGCAGACCTTGTTGCTTACAGGGGACGGATGTTCCAAGAGGTGCTTATGGAGATGAACGCTCCTAGCTCTACAACTTCATCTGTTTCATTTGAACAAAGTTTTTATAAAATGCACAAGGATTTACAGAACATAATGTTTTTCGTCTGATGGCAGACCCGTCAACTTTTTTATCTCCTTCACCATTCCCACACTGGGGAGGAGATGATTGTCTACATTTTGGAGATGCCCATTTCCAAACGCATTTGAACCTCCTTTTCGTCGTCGACGTAGCAAAGGAGTTTGTGCGTGAATCTAATGGGATTTCATGCTTCTTTTATTCTCTATGGTGTGAGTTTATCCATTGATGTCTTAATTGTTTGACGTTTGATTATGTTTTATTTACTTTGAGATGTTTTGTGTTATGTATTCTGAGACAAGTTAAATTTCGTCTTAATAAATTTGTGTTTGAGTTATTTGATGTCTCTCTATTAGTTATTCAATGTGATAGCATTTTCTCACTTCGTGTTTTCCCATATGAAGTTAATGGGAAAAAAGACTTAATATAATATTATACCATCAATCTAACCGACCATTCAAGTTAGGATTGTAAAATGGCGGGTTGGGGATCACGACTCGTCTAATTTGACCTGTTTAATTTCAATAATTTTAACATATTATTACTTGCCTTTTTATAATTACAACTTGAATTTCAAAGAAAATAAAAAAGTATAAGTTAGAAAACAGATAAATTCTAAATGATATAAAATAGAGTTGAATCATCCCTAGTTCAAGTGAAAAAATTACAGAGACTCACTCCAAAGAAAAAAGAAACAAAAAGTAATTCGAAATACTATGAGGACAAGAGTTTGAACTTATATATGAACAAAGAGTTTTACACTATAACTCAGTAAAACTATCTACAAGCAACATCCGAAAAAAAAAAAACAAAGAGGTTTTATAATCTTATAAACAAGGTAAGGTAAGGTGCCTTGGAAGATTTGGCCAAATAAGATTTTACCGTTTCATTTTTTTGTGTTAATTATCTCAGGTACAATGGTACTCTATTATTATAAAATAATTATCTCAGGTACAATGGTACTCTATTAGTATTTTTATAATAATATGTATAATTCTAATAGATAAGAATGTTATATTTATTAAGGATCGTGATATATGAATAGGATATCCCCACTCTTATTTGAAGTTCTTGATATAAAAAAAAAATTCATAAAGCAAATTTGAAAAATTAAAGCTTTGGTGAAAACATCACTCATTACATAAAAAATAAAAATAAAATATCAAATTTAATAAACCAAAACGGATAATATACCAACACTATCCTGAATTTGAAATATAATTAATCTGGAAGAGAAGTGCACATATGCTATTAGGAATATGAATAAAATTCTGGCCTAAATTAACATGAAAAGACACTAGAAAACTTCCTATTCAGAATATGAACTCTTAGTATTTTGGAGAAATCTTTTATTTTAAGAATTATTTATTAGCGATGATGACAGATAATAAAAAATTTCGTTTCAAGTACTTAAAACTTTGGTTTTATATTTAGTCTAAAACTCTAAATACATTTAAGTGCAAGTAAATCATATTTGAGAGCTTTTATATCTTTCATTATACATGTTTTTGATATTTGTCTTTTTTACTTTATCATTTTTTCCCAAACGTGTCATAAGAAATGCAAATTACAAAGTCAACAAATGAATAGATCAAGTACACATCAAATTAAGATGGGTATAATCTCCTTTAATACTAATTGTAATCATTTTTTAAGTTTTGACATTATATATAAAAGTAGTTATTTGAAATAGACTTTGAAGAGAAGTAATTAGAAAGAATTAGTACATCATAATTGAAGCAAAAATAAAATTTGCTTAGCAAAAGGATAAAAAGGATTAAAATCTTAATTTAGCAATAACTTAGGGATCCCAAGTTCAATTATCCCTTTTAGGCTTCCTTATTCCATTTTGTATTATACCATATTTGATTAAACACCAATTATCTGATACAATAAAATGATTTTAGTAAACTCTCTTATGTCATAATTTCATTATAAGACAAATTTCCCTCTAAGGTTGTAGTAATAATAATAATAATAAAAAAAAAAGAGTAGACATCAAATCAACTTCCAACATTTGATTAAAATAAAAATATTTAAAATAGGTATAATTCAAATTTTACAAATTAGAAATAAACACAAAAAATTATCCGATGTATTCAAATAAAGTATTTAATTTATTTAATCTAATACTCTGTTTGAATGCTTGTTATATATTGTATTATATCATATTGTATCGTGTTAATAAATACAATATTTAAATAAGTCGTATTATTTTTTAAAATTATATAATGTCACACATGAATAATAAACATACCCGAAAAAAGAAAAATACGAAGTAGAAGTATCATTAAAATATAGAGTATATATGATATAATTAGATAAATTTAAAGTTAATAAGTAAAAGAAAAATCAGAAAAAAATATTCAAGATGAGAATTTTTAGAATTTAACAATGGAATGGGTAATTATATTTGCGTTGCAGCATTTAACAGTGTCACTGACAAGTCGAGTACGTAGTCGTTGTATTTCTTCACCAATAACCAGTTTTTCCTTGCCCACTACTTCATCCAATTGATTAAATACCAAAACTACCCTCAACCCCAAAAGATTGGAAGATAAGACACCGAATAATTTGTTCTACTATTTTGTCGTTTATTTAACAAAAAAAACCTTATAGGGACTAAAAGGTCAATTGCATGCATGAATTTATCCACGAAATCGTCCTTTTTTCGTCATTTAGCGTCTACTCTATATACTGTTACTGGATACAGCCTTGAGTCTATTTGTTTTAGCTCAACTTCATCATTCTCAACACAAAAACTTTAGAAGAATTTACAGTTGCTAGTTTTCTTTCTCTCTTAGCTAAAAATACTCAAGTTAGCAGCAAATGGACCGTGGAAGCTACAACGGACGTGGTGGAGGTAACCGTGGTCGTGATCGTGGTCGAGTTCGTGGTTACAACGAACCGAGACAAGGCCGTGCTCGTGGTTACAACGAACCGAGACAAGACCGTGCTCGTGCTTACTACGAACTGGAACAAGTCCGTGCTCGTGGTCAGCACGAACAGGAACAAGGCCGTGGACGTAGTGGAAGGGATGGGTTTCAGATGAGTTCATCTTCATCTAACCAGCCGAGGCCATCGGGTCAGCATCAGTTTACTGAGACTGGGGCTCCGGAAAATCAGCCGGTTAGTCAGACTCCGGAAGCTACTGTTATTAGTTGGGCCGATAGACTCAGAAGAGGTGTTGGTACTGCTTCACCACGGCCACAACAGCAACAGGGTAGAGGCGTTACAAGCACTGTTTGGGCACGGCCACAACTGCAACAGGGAAGAGGCGGCGGCGTTGGGCAGCAACATGGTGGTGGAAACCAGCAGCAGGAAGGTGTGGATCGTCCTCCTCTTCGATCTTCTGGCATTAACTCATACCTTGTTATGATGCTTTTCTTAGTATAGTCTATTTTCTTTATATTGTCTACTGCAAGTAAGTTAACAGCATCTTGCAACGTAATAACATGCAAAAACTAGGTAATTTTCTATGAGTTAGAAGTTTTGATATTCATGATAATTGATAGCTGTTATATCTATATCTGAAGCTGTAAAGTATTGTTTTATTTAGCGTTGAACTGGAATTTTTTATCAAAGAATTAATTGAAGTTATTTTCAGAGGTTTATATAGAGTGAACTAGCGTTTTGGTTAAAAGTAAAAATTCATAGGTTTCTGTATATATTGATCTATATTTGTTTTGTTTTTGGTTTAAAATAAATGAGTAATTTTCATCTGCAAGTTCTTCTTATGAAGCAGACCTGTATTTTTTTTTTTTTTATTAGCTCACTAGTTTTATGCATGTCAACATTCTTAAAATGCACTGTACTATTTTTGTGGGCAGATGCTTCAGTTCTTCTGGGGAAAATCAATCTGAAGGATTCAAAAAAACGTGAACCTATGGGACGACCTGATGGTGGAAACAATTCTTGCAAGTCGATTAGCCTGCATGCTAATCACTTTCCTGTTAAATTTAAAGAGGGGACTATCATTTTGCATTATGATGTGGATGTTCAACAGGTTGATGAGAATCAGCCTGGGAAGCCGGTAACAGAAATGTTTGATCTCCGTAAGATAAGAGAAAAGTGGTTGGTGGATAAGCCTGCTGAATTTCCCTGTGATAAAACTGCATATGACGGTAATAAGAACATTTTCAGTGCTGTTGATCTTCCTGCTAAGCCTTTAACTGTGAACTGCTCTGTTGGGGATGATGCTAAGGAATGCAAGTACACGCTTACCTTCAAGCTTGTTGCTCAATTACAACTTGACAACGTGACCGGATATGTGAAACGAAACCTCCAGAATATTCCTCGTGATGTACTACAAGGAATGGATTTGGTTATGAAAGAAAATCCTAGAAGGTGCAGGATTTCTGTAGGTCGTTGTTTCTACTCTAACAATGCTTACAAAAATTTAAATTGCGGGGTTGTTGCACGTAAAGGTTTTCAGCAGAGCCTAAAGCTAACATCTGAAGGTCTTGCGTTGTGCTTAGATTACTCAGAACTCTTGGTAATCCCGGAAAAAATTTCAGTGATAGGCTTTCTGCTGGAATATTATGGAGGAAAAATTGAAGACATTTTCAAGTATAGAAGAGCAGCTGCAAGTGATTTATTGACTGGTTTGAAAGTCAAAGTAACTCATCGTCCTATCAAGCAGAAGTTTGTTATTAAGAAGCTAATTCCAGGAGAAACTCGTGCTCTTAAATTTTGCCTTCAAGATACCGAAGAGGAGGTTTACCTTGTAGACTACTTCAATGAAAAATATACCCGTAAAATTCAGTACAAGCATTTACCTTCACTAGATATTGGAAAAGGTGATAAGCAAAACTATGTCCCGGTGGAATTCTGTGACTTGGTTGCGGGACAACGATTTCCTAAGGATCGTTTGAAAACAACCTCGCCTAAACCCGAAGAGAGAAGGAAGTTAATATGTGAGACGGTACTGGCTACAGATGGGCCGCGCACGTATGTGAATTCCTTAAATTTCTTTTGTGTTTTCTTCTGAGATTTTGATGCTTCCTCTTGAATTTCTTCTTTCTGACAATAAATGTGGTTGAACTTTTTTAATCTTCTATGGGTTGGTTTTCTTTCATTATAGAGTATATACATTTCATAAAGTATAGGTGGATATTGATACAGTACTTATGTTGCAAACTATACTCTGATTATCTATGTTTTTCATTTCTAATCTTCTTTTTGGTTTCTTTCCTTGCTTAGACATCTCATAAATTACTGAGTTTAGATCGTCAATTTATTCACTGTCATCATGAACTTATTGATGATATATTTTTCCACTTGATTATTGCAGGACTATTCCCGGTAATTTTAAGATTCGTGTTGATGACCACATGACCTGTATTTCGGGTCGTATTCTTCCTGTCCCTGTTTTGAAGCTAGGCGGTCAAATTCCACCTTATTTGAATGATAAGACATGCCAGTGGAACCTTGTTGGGAAATCTGTGGTGGAAGGCAAGGCGCTTCAACGATGGGCTTTGATAGATTTTAGCTCTAAGGAAAGCAGGGACTTGTTGAAGCTACAAGTTGATAAATTTGTCTTGAACTTGAGAGATCGGTGCAGAGAATTGAGTATTAATATGGACGAACCTGCTGTAGTACATTCTACCGACATGAAGGAGCTCTCTGCAGTTAGCAAGGTTGAAAATCTCCTCAAAGTTGTGGTTGATGCAGCTGACCAAAAAATAAAGGGTAAACTTCAAATGATAGTTTGTGTTATGACATCAAAGCATAATGGGTACAAGTATCTTAAATGGGTATCTGAGACCAAAATTGGAATTGTAACCCAGTGTTGCTTGTCTTCTAATGCCAACAAGCTACATAATCAATATCTTCCCAACCTCTGTATGAAGATTAATGCAAAACTTGGGGGCAGCAATATGGAACTTATGGAAAGACTCCCTAATTTCGGAAGTGATGACAATGTCATGTTCATTGGAGCTGATGTTAATCATCCTGCTGCAGGAAATATGAAATGTCCATCCATAGCAGCTGTTGTTGCCACCATCAACTGGCCAGCTGCTAATAAATATGCCGCTAGAGTTTCTCCACAGGAACACAGGACTGAAAAGATTGTAGAGTTCGGGAAAATGTGTAAAGACCTAGTTCGTACTTATGCGGAACTCAACTCGGTTAAACCAAACAAAATTGTTGTTTTCCGTGATGGTGTGAGCGAGAGTCAGTTTGATATGGTACTCAATGAAGAGTTGAATGATTTGGTAGAAGCTATATACGAAAGTAATAAGTATCAACCAGCAATCACTCTTGTTGTGGCTCAGAAGAGACACCATACACGACTATTTCCTTTCGATGGAAATGTGTCTCCGGGTACTGTTGTGGATACACAAATTGTTCATCCATCTGGTTTTGACTTCTATCTTTGCAGCCACTATGGACAGTTGGGTACTAGCAAGGCAACTCACTATCATGTTCTATATGATGAGAATGGCTTCAAATCTGTCGATTTACAACGTCTTATATACAACATGTGCTTCACTTTTGCACGGTGCACTAAACCTGTTTCACTTGTTCCACCAGTTTACTATGCAGACCTTGTTGCTTACAGGGGACGGATGTTCCAAGAGGTGCTTAAGGAGATGAACTCTTCTAGGTCTACAACTTCATCCTCTGAAGCTTCGTCGTCATCATCTTCTCCAATTGACTCATTTGCACAAGGATTTTATGATTTGCACCGTGATTTGCAGAACACAATGTTTTTCGTTTGATGACAGACCGGTTAGCTCTTTGATCTCCTTCACCATTCCCACACTGGGGAGGAGATGGTTGTCTATATGTTGGAGATGCCCATTTCCGAATGCATTTTAGCCTCCTTTCTATCGGACGTAGCAAAGGAGTTTGTGCGTGAATCTAATGGGATTTCATGCTTCTTTTATTGCTAGCCGTCTTTTATTTTCTCTGTCATAATGGTTTGACGTTTGATCATGTTTTATTTACTGCCCAGTATGTCTACTTAAATTGTGTGATGCTTTCTAGTATGTATTGTCAGACAAAAAGTTGAATTTCGTTTAATGTACTTGTGTTTGAGCTACTTGTTGTCTCTAGCTATATTCAATGTGGTTTGCATTCTGTCTCTGCATGTTTTTTTCCTTTTGGGAACCTTTTACAATAGTATCTTCAATTTCTAAAATGGAGATTACAAAGGCTATACACGCAAGAGGACTCTTTGGTTCTTATGGTACTCATGCGTATTTAACTATTAAATGAGATTTCTAACAATTTGGAAAATAATTCAAAGGATACATAAGTATTATGCAGAAAATTTACAGCATAGTAGCAGCTCATCCCACTTTTGCCAAAATAGAAGGATATTTCTCTGTAAGGATGTAAAGTAGATCAAACTGATATTTGATTGACTGAGCCTTCAATCATACGTTTGTATCGGAATTCAGTTCAATATACTTAATACTTTTAGTTTCATGGATTCGATTCTTACTGATCTATGCTTTTTATTAAAATTTTGAACAAGAAAAACAAACTGAACTGTGCTAAATACTCTCAAGGAACAGAGTTCAATGTTTTCTCCCCATATAATCTTGAAAACCTCACTTTACAATGTTGTTTTCAGTTTTGCATCAAGTGTTATAAGAGACATGGTAATTGCTGCTTTTGTATATTGAAGAATTAGAGGCATTATCTATGTCCATAGTCTTTGGCAATACTTGCTTTGAAATCGACTGAAGTTATTTATGGATTACTCAAGAATGAATAAGAAGAAGACGTATCGCGGTTGAGAAATAGCCTCACTTATAACTAAAATTATCTCCAAGAAGGGCTAATATATAGACATCCTGTGCCTTCATGGACATGTACAAGGTAGAATGACTAAAGGTACTAAACAAAAAAAACAAATTGTTAAGGTACATTAAGCTGCTGATGATGCCTTGAGCTGCTTGAAATAATTGAAACAAGCTCCTTTGCTGTCCATGTTACTTCTGAGAGCTTATGCAAATCATTTATGAGCTCTTTATCCAATGGAGACAATTTTGCCAAATAATCTGAAAAAAAATAATAGACCAAAACTCTGAAGAAAGTTCAAAATGTGCTATTTTTTTTGTGATAAAGTTTAATTAGGTATTATGAAAGTAACAAGTTAACTTTTCTCTAATGGTAGAGCATACAATTTTATCAAGGCTAAGCTAAAGTATAGCTTGCAAAATCCCATACCTGAATTGTTTGCCAGTTTGAGTAATGAAAGTGAAGCAAGAACTCTTTCCTCTATAGCATTATTGTACTTCAATAACTTTATCAGCTCGGGGATCAGCTCCGAATATACTAAAGACTGAACTCCTTTGTCCTCAATGAAACAGAAAAAATTGCTCATCCAGGTGACTGTAACTAGGCTTGCTCTTCCTAAACATGGAATTCCATTGGCTATTGAATCTACAAGACCAGATAACAGCCTCTTGTTTCCACTGTTAAGCAACACTATTGCTGTTTTCCTTTGCCAATTTCTTGTTGCCTCCTCCTCTTCATTCTGAAACTTAGTTGAAGGACTAGGTGAATTCGAGTTTTGGTTAAAGTTCAACATGAAAAAAAGGTCATGAGAAGGGGAATTTACCAGGTTTGTAAAACTGTTAAGGATGAAATTTTTGCCAAGATATGAATCCCCAGCGTTTTCGTCATAGCCTGCTTCTTTTAACAGACATTGCTCCACTACTGGCTCTCCAGCATAGGAAAAACAGCTCCCTAGTATAAGTAGAGCTCTGGCTGATTGTACTTGGACTTTTTCATTGAATACTTGACAGTCCAAGGCTTTTATTATTTCTTCTATTACTTCTTCTCTATACACACTGCACTCGTTTGGATCTCCCTGCAGCATGACTGCAGCTAAATGAGGATTTCTTCCGAATTATTCTTTGACCCGGAGAAAACTATAATGGAAACAGACTTACCAAAAGATCAAGCTGTAACAATATGGCAGAGATAATGGGGCGTTCTTCTTGTTGAGCTCTTTGGAGATAGAGTAGCAAAGTGTGCAAGGTGTTCACCATTCCCCATCCACTTAGTAGTCCGCGTAAGAATTCTATTCTTTGAATTTGCCTGTAACATCATGCAAAATTACTTGTTCATTTAGATGCAAGAAAAAGAAGAAGATTGCATAAGAGAGCTTAACAAGAATATCTTACTTATCGATGCAGAGAAGCTCGGTGAGAAATGCAAAAACATGTCCTCGAGTGTTGTGCTGGTTCTGAAGCAATAGAAGGGGAAGAAGACAACCTTTCTTCAAGTTCTTGGCCAGGTAATGCCTGCAGCTTCCATCAGATTGAACACAATAGTACATAACAGAAGCCACTTTACTTTTTTCTGAGACATTTCCTGTTTCAACTCGTCTGAGCAACAAGCTCAATCCCCCTAGTGAAATGACTTGCCTACAATTTTCAAAATTCTTGTCTTCATCAAAACCAGTAAGAAGTTGATCAAGCAAGTAATATGCTGCCTCTTGAGGACTACGTTGAACCGTGAATAACGTCTGCAATTGATCTGCAAATTCCAAAACTCGAAGTACTAATGGAATCCACTCAATTGATATCATCTGTTTCGCCTTTGGCTGCACTAGGTAAAGCAGAATTGCAGCCTTGAGAAACAGGCTGCTACTTCTCAATAGTCTCAAGAAAATATTAAGCTGTGAATCTGAGTTCAGAATGATTTGTCCATTCGTCTCTTTCCTAGTGACTAGTTCTGCTAAGATTGAGATGGCTAGTTCCAAGATCTCATCATCTTCGGATGCAAACAAAACGTTCATTATTCCTTCGATCACTGGTGCTGTGGACAATCTCTTTACGGTCTCAGGATCTCCATGAGAATCAAGCCAAGATTTTGCCACCAAACGGATGGCCAGTTCACACTCACTTAAGCTATCTGAGGAGCAAATCGCGAAGATAGCTCTACTTAGATCATTTGAAACAGAAGGAATTATTTCTTCTTCCTTTCTGATGGAAACACTGCCAATCTTACTGTTTCCTTCTCTCAAGCACTCCACAGGCTCACTTTGACAACTGAAATACGGAAAGCGGTCTGATTTTTTATGAGTATGATCCCATTGATCATGTTTTGGAGTTCTATTACTTTGACTCGATGATCTTCGATGAACCACTGTTTTTTTCTGTCAAAGTCAAGAATATAATTAGAATTCTCATCATACCCTTTCAAGAATCAACAAAAGGTAATATGTAAAGGTCACTCACTGGACTGTAATTGCCTTGCTTTAAGTCATCTCCAATGGATGAAATCTTCTCTTTTTCTTCCTCCTCATAGTCCCAAATTCCATTTCTTGCAGCATCCATGGATTTCCTCTCCGTAATTGGGCCAAAAACAGCACGATATCTTCAGGATAACGAAAAAAACTTTCAAGCTCAAAACTATCCTAGGAAGCATAGTACATCAAAAAAAAAAAACAGTTCAACCATGAGTTGTATGCAAACTTACAATGAGTTGTTCTTGACGGAGGAATTGGAAGTGACAGAATCCATAGAACGTCTTCTTGAAGTCGAATATCCCACTTTAGAAGGCAAAGGCACAGAAGGAACAGCAGGGGCTTGGGCACCAACCTTGAGCCATTGTTTATAGTAAAGAGCAAACTTTGTTGTACCAATATCAACATGGTCATTATAGAGCTTGTTTAAGGCCTTCATGTGCTTCTCCTTTTCAGCATATTCCAAACTCGATAGAACTTCCAATTCTTGTGTATGCCAAATCTTGAGATGAAGAAGGTGAGGAAGAAACAAATGCTCCCAAAGCTCAGGAAGCAAGTGTGTCCGAGCAAGATATGGCGAATCAACAAACACCTGAAGGAGATGCCTAGCTGCAATTCTATCATTTTTTTCGAGCTTGTAGACAATAGATAAGTAGAGCTGTGCACAAGCAGAGAGATTAGAATTGGGAATTCCACAAGTTGAGGCATTTCCAGAGTTATTGGAATTCAAAGATGCCACAATTGTCAATAGCCTAATAGAATATTGCAATGACTTAACTTTAACTTCCCTTTTAGTATCATCAATACTATCAACTAATCTCTCTATACTCTCAATAGCCAATTCTATATCAGCAAAAATCCCATCATCCGAATAACTCTTCTTTCTCGCAAAACAAGCATAACATTTCTCCTTAATAGCTTCGCGAAAATCTTTATCCCTCGAATATTGTCCTACAAAGCCACTAAGTATAGAAATCACTGCTCTTATAGCAATTTCATCAATAGCAGGCTCATCTCTTCTTGGAATATTTCCTTCAACATGAGTATGTGTGGACTTAACATTCGATTTTTGTGACGAATGAACAGAAGAAGTAGTACTCGAAAAGGGTCTTCGGGATTTAGTCTTGGAGAAATCCAAGGATGATCTTCTGTCATGGCAAATGTAAATAGGCAGAGCAATATTGTTTGAGTCTTCTCTGTCTTTGAACTTAACTTTTCTATGAGTTCTTGCAGGTGTTTTTTTACTACTTTCAAAACCTTCATCAGCTAGTAATTCTTGAAGAGAAGCCATTGGAATAAAAAAGATAATTGGATTGTGAACAAAAGGTGCAGTGACATTCTTTCTTGACTTTACAAGATATACAGAGAGAGAGAAAAAAAGAAGATTAGGAGTGGTTGATAAAAGCCACAGAAATGAAGACAAGAACCAATGGGCTGGTTTTCCAATAACTTTGTTAACTTCTACTGGGCACTAACCAGTTACATGCTTCATTAGAATGAAGAAAAGATTAGCCCCCCTTCAAATGGATCTGGCTCCCCTCCATTACCCCTTCCCTTCATTTCGTCAAGTGCACGTTTAAATTAGAGACATGTGTCATATTTAAAGTTTAAATGTCAAGATTATATTATAGAGTATTAACAATATCATAACTATAGTTAAGTCATGTTATTTTAGAAAACCACTCTCCAAGTTTAGTAAGGATTACAATATATTCTATACAAAATTTGATATTTATTAATATCATTAATTTCATATTATATTTTTGTATTTAAATATTAAATTGTAATTTTTTAGTTTGAAACCAATTATTTTTAAATGATAAAAGATTGCTATTGTGCGTTCTTTTGATTACTTCTTAATTACTAATGATCCAAAAAAAAAGGTGAACATTGGAATTGATCAGAAGTAATTAATGCGGGTTGAAGTGGGTTTTTGTAAAATTAATGCGGGGGCAGGGCGGATTGCGGGTATATGTGATTTTATGTGGGTTTAAGTTTGATTTTAATTTTTTACATGTTATAAGAATGATAGAACATTATTTATTAAGATAATTTCTTTAAAGCTACCAAAATATTCAAGATAGTAAATCAAAATGGTTCAATAAAAAATAGGGAAAAGGGTCTGAAAAATACTTCAACTTTGGCCGAAATTGTTGTTACGATACCAAACTTTGAAAATGACCTTTTACCTCATGGACTATTTAATAGTACCTTTTACCCCCATGTATTATTTAATAGTGTATTTTAAAGGTATATATGTGCCTACGTGGACATTATAAATATTGCATTATTTTAAATAGTAATGTGTTCACGTGGGCACATATATACCTTTAAAATACGCTATTAAATAGTGCAGGGGGTAAAAGGTCTTCCATAAAGTTTGATATCGTAACAACAATTTCGGCCAAAATTGGAGTATTTTCCAAACCTTTTTCCCTAAAAAATAATTCAACTTCCATGTTTCCTAATTGACTTCTAAAAAAATAATTTTTTAAGTTACTATCCTATTAAATTAGTACAACTTATGAAAACATGAATTTATTTTTATGAATTTTATTTTTAGTATCTAACTTAATTAACTAGAAAAAGAAAATATTAAAAAAATTATGTGGGGCGGATTCATGCGAAACAGGTCTATATATGCGGGGGGAATGAGAAAGGTTGAAAATGAAAAAAAGGGTTATGCGAGGCGGGGGGATTGAAAATTTTATGGGTTAAGCTCAACCCGCCCCACCCTGCACCGCCCATTGTCATCCCTAGAACCAAATGTGGAATCAAACTTCTTTTCTACCTTAAATGTCCAGTTGTAAAGAACTATTAGTATGATACATCAATTCACCAAATATGTATTTTTTGTTCAGAAGGAGAGATAATAATAATAACCTTTATGATAAGCTACTTCTTTAGAGTAATAAAATTTCCTTTCCATGGAAAGAATGAACACCCTTGATCTGAAAAAAGGTAAACAAGGGTGGTACAAGTTAAAAATGTGAAAGCTATGGACAAAAAACTATATATTAAGTTCATTAAATATTAAAAGCATAGATATGGTTTCTCAAAGTATGAGACAAAAAAAAACAGCTTATTTTGAAGCTGAGAGAGCACATGATCAGCTGCATTGTTCCATGGGGTCCTTTTCTAAGTTCAAAAAATAATATTGCAAAAATAATATAAAGGGTAAAACTAAGAGAAGAAAAAAAATACTCACATCATCATGAAATTATTAGTTTTAAAAGGGTAAACTTTGGGACCATGGTAGAGAATGTCTGCCTGTAAATGCTGACTGCTTTAATAAATCCCTTACCTCATTCCAAGTCGGAGTCAAAAATTTTAATTTATGAATTTTGAATTACAATTCATTTACGTAGTCATTAGAATCAAAAAGTTATTAAGGTTTATTAAATTCATAATTACAATTATATATAGTGATCCGCTCCTAAAGTTCGGTTGAACCCCGTAATCACAACTATTTATGATTTTTTTTTTAAAAAAAGACTAAAATTTTTGGGTCTGTTTTTGTCCAGTAATTGCCACAATTCATTACTGTATTTCCTTTTTTGGAACTTGGGTGGGGGCTATTGCAGTTGAATGATTGATAACTTTTTGAGTTGCAGAACGTTGAAATTTAGAGAATTTAATTTCTTGCGTATACAATTATTGAAAAATTCAGCAAAATGTTCACATGGATCTTCTATGAGTATTTCTTTCTTTTGTTTTCTAATTACTATGTAATTCTCTGTCCCTAATTACTTGTCCACTTTCCTTTTTAGTTATTCCTAATTATTTGTTTATTTTGACAAATCAAGAAAGGAGAAATTTGTTTTATCCATTATACCCTCAATTAATTATTTTGAAAAAGATGGAACTTCTTGAAAAGAAAATCTTAAGTTTTTAATTCATCCACTTCATAATTAATAAGAGTAAAATGGTAAATTCACTATGTCAATAATTATTTTCTTAATAGGTATGTCCGTTCAAAAGTAGACAAATAATTAGGGACAGAGGGAGTAATAACTTTTTCATGGTGAAAAGGGGAATGGGAAGAAAAAAGAATAGTAAGAATCAAATTCATACTTTTTGTGTAAAAATAATACTTACTCCCTTCGGCCCAAAATAAATATTATTTTAGCAAAACAAAAACTTATCTCATAATAAGTATTACGTTAGAAATTGAAGGAAAAAATTAGTAGAGTAGATTTTTCAACTATATCATTTGTATTTCATCTTCTTAGTAGTGTTCAAATTTGAAGAGATATTTATTAAATAGAGTTAGTTTAATGAACCACACATTGTATTTATTGATATTTTTTTCAATGAACGTAATATTTGTTAAAATGACACTTATTTTGAGATGAAAGAATATCAATATCATTAAATTGTAAGCTTGGGTGGCACAGTATGTTTGGGTAGGTGGATGAGAGGATGGAAATATTTAATCATGAAATTAAAAGGAAAAGATAATACACCAAATAAAAAATGATAAGTACTAGGAGATAGAAGAAACATAGTCTATGTAAACGTTTTACCTATCGATGGAACAATTAACCTAATCTCGAAGCCTTTAATTATTTTAAGATTAAGATAATATATACTAGAAGTATTATTTGAAGATATTTTACTAACAAGTTCAATTATGATGAAAATGACTCCTTTGGTTATGCTTAGTTGAGTGAGTATTAATGTATTATATATCTGAAAAGTCCAAGATGTCATTTTAATTAGATTATACGGAAAATAACTTGTCATGAAACAGACTTATCAAGCTAGGAAATAACCTAGGCATAGTTTTTGTGACAAGAGTAGACTTTATTTTATCAATTCGACAATTGCTCTAACGATTAATGCTATGGCATATATGCTTTTTTTTAGAAAGGTATATATGCAAGAACCTTACGATAAAATTAAGGAAAAACTACCTAATTATACAAACGTTCTTATTATATTTATTAATTTTCTCTATGTTATCTCATTATTCAATAATTTCATACTAGTATTCAAGTCAGATGCACTTAGATACATGTTTTTCGCTATCAGATTCATTAAAATGGGGAGGGAGACGAGTGAGAATAGGAGGGAAGTGAACGAGATTTGTCTATGTATCTCATATACATGTGAATCACATTAAGTATCATATACATGTATATGGTGTGATTCGTATGTATATGAGATACCAGAAACGCGAGCGAGATATGAAAGTGGCGAGCAAAATAGGAGGGAGGCGGGCGAGATTTCTCTATGTATCTCATATACATGCAAACTTGGATACAGTGTATCTAGAATAAATTGCACCTAATTTTGACTCATGTATTCTGAGATACATGTATTTGAACATATCTGATCTGGATGTATCTAGATGCACCAAAATCTGGTAAGATACGTAATATTACAAACTATCGTGTATCTAAATAATTAGCTCCTAAACTAGTAAAATTTCTGTAAGTTACCCAATTAATATGAACCAAAAGAAGTTCGAAACCAAAACGGATACTTTTTGAACACTCTATATAAAAACGAAGCCTATCTAAAAGCATGCACCAAAACATACACTTGGCTAAATGTAACATCCCAGAAAATTTTTAAGCTAAGACTTGAACCATCCTTCGTTATGAGTAGCATTTTACCGAGGAATTAAAATTTCTTAAGTGTTAAGGTCACTAGATGTAGCACCTTGAGTTCCAAAAAAAATTAAATTGGAAATAGCAAAATCTGAAATTTTGCAAGTTAAGCTAAGTATGAGTTTTGGGTCGACTTCAAACGACCATAACTCCTAGATTAGGATGAGTTAGGTGATCTACCAGATACCGTAGGAAAGATCTTTGAATTATCTTTCCAACGCCTCAAAGTTTGCTAAGTTTCGAGGTCGGATGAGTGAGATATGGCCTTTTGAAGATATGATGTCTAGTTAAGAAAAGTTAGCCGAAAATAGAGAGGGGTATTTTGGTCTTTTCCTTACCCAATCAGATTTAATTCCTTTTTAGTAATATTTTAAGGCTCTAATACTATTAGGTTCAGTTTTATAATCCTAGTTTACGCCTAGGGTTTTAGTTGAGAGAAAAGAAGAAGAGAAAAGAGGAGAGGATCAAGCGTTCTTCGAGATTCTTGCGTCTTGTTGCGGATTTTCGCAATGGGTTTAATCCCTAAGAGGTATGTAAGCTTCCATAGTGTTGGGTGTGTTCACCCACATGCCAATCATGTTATTTTCAGCGCAAATTTCATTCTTGAAGTTGAAAGATTTGAATTATTGATAAGTTCTTGATAGGTGTTGTTGAAGTTCATTCTAAATCTTGTTGTGTTGGGTTTTGGATTATTTCTTGAGATCAAAGTGAGTGTTTTAAGGGATGTATTGAGTAGATTAGAGTGGTAGATTAGAGTGTACTTATGTTAAGAAATCAATTCTAAGTGATTGGGGAAGAAAGCATTCGATTCTAGGCGAAATAGGGTGAGAAAACGAGAAAAGAAACTTGTTGAATTTTCTGGGTTGGAGCCTGGCGCGATGCGCCTGCCAGAGCGCCCCAAACCCACCTCTGAAGTTTAGGGGCTGGCGTCCCGCGCCACCCATAGCGCCAGGGTCGCTTGCCCCATCCAGTTTGTCGTCAATTGCCCTGTTTGTGTTCGTTTAAAGTGCACTTTCACTTCTTTTCAATTCTAACTACTCTAAGCTACTTCTAAACACCTAAAATCATTCCTAACATGATCATAACCTTGAATTCAAAAATCAAATTCAAGGTAGAGTTGAGAGTCAAGTTTGAGAGTTGTTTCAAATCTTTTTGATAAGGTCCCTTAGAATCTTTTTGAGGAGTCTTCTACAACTACTAGTTACTTGTTTCAAGACTCGAGCAAGTGAGAATGGGGATGAGGAGAATGTATTCATGAATTTACTTTGTCATCATTAGATCCTTCATATCATGAACCAAAACTCTTGAATTCATAATTCACATTATTCAAGAGTGAGTTAAGAGTATAATTTAAGTAAGCCTTTGAGTTCAATTGTGAATCCTTTGAGATCAACTATCGATTTGAACTAAGTTATGAGAAAGTAAGTAAGAGAATGAGAGGAGTCGTATACATGAGTCCATGTTGTTATGTAGATCATCGAGTCGAGTTGTTTCATGCCCATAATTCTGCATGAACTTCGTAAGTTGAGCATCTTTCAGAGAAGTGGTATCTTCAAGTTTTAAGCCTTTAAGTGTTGAGTTCCTAAGCCCTTTTGAGAAGTATCTTTGAGTTCTTGAGTTAAGAAGTTCATGCTTATAATTCCGCATGAACCCTTTGAGTTGAGCATTCTTTAAATGAGTGGTATCATTGAAGTTCTTAAGTTCCAAGTATTGAGTTCTATCTATGGTTATTGAAAACCTTACATTGAGTCATTCATGTCCCTAATTCGGCATGAACAATATTTTAAAGAGTCTTTTACAAATGTTTTAGCTTTGTTTTAAGACTTAAGCTTTGAAGTTAAGTAAATAGTAAGAGTAAAGTCTTTTATAAATGTTTTAACTTCGTTATAAGACTGAAAGTTTCAAGTTAAGCAAAGAGTAAAGAGTTGAGTTCATTTCTCAAAAGTTATAAGGGAACTAAGTATTCCCTAAGAGTTTATAAATGTTTACACATTTGAGCAAGAAAAAGGAACATGATTCCAAGAGAGCCTTTGGGCTAAGCTTTGAATAATTATCTCAAACTAAAGAAAGAAATTGTTTTAAAAACATATGATCTAAAGTATATTTTGGGAGTAGTATTGAGCACCGATATAGGGATCCGAGTTCATATTAACTCAAGTCTCTATAAACCATATAGCCATCATGGGTAGTAAATGATCATACTTTTTAGATGAATCCTTAAGATGTTTTTAGCATAGACTAGTGGATCCACTAAGTTAAGCGTTCTATATGACGGCAAAGTATAGGACAATTCTGGCAGCGTAGGCAAGACGTTGTATCACCACTGAGGCTCATAGTGGTGATTGTTGGTTAGAGAATCTCCCACAGAAACTATATTACTTTAATATATAAGTAAAGTTGAGTTTGTTATTGCATTTTCTTTAACGAACTTAGTTGTTTTTACTGTTTTATAAAGATTTCCATATATTGCATATGTATTGTTGCTTTATATTTAGTTGAGTACCCAGAGTCGAATATCATATCTTTTAGTTGAGTATCTTATCTCTGAGTTGATTATCTAATCTTCTGAGTTGAGTAGGTTTGAAAAGAGGTAAGTATGTTTCCTTTTTATCAAGTTTCAAGCTTATGTTTATGCGTTAGAATTCCTCTTACATGGTCGTACATTTCACGTACTGAGCCATTTGGCCTGCATCTTCTCATGATGCAGACACAGATATTCAGGATCATCAACAGGAGCTTCGTTGATACATCCAAGAGTTTGAGTTAGCTATGATGAGCCTCCTTGTTTCCGGAGGATTTCATTTACCTTTCAGTTTAGTCAGGATGTCGTGGGTCTTGTCCCGACTTCCATCTTTATCAGTTAGAGGCTTCATAAATAGTCAGTATAGTTGAGAAGTTTGTATTATTCATTTATTTTATTAAATGTTTTAAAGACTTAAGTTTCCTATTGTATGACGAGTTTAATACTATTTTTATATTCAGAGTATTTCATTTGAGTTAAAGTTTTATATTTCAGTTTCATGGATTTTTATTCAGTTTTTAAGCTTTTGCATGCTTAAGTTAGTCTTCCGCTTGTAGTTAACCAGGATGAGGGTTCGCTTGGGGACCAGCAATGGTTCTTGAGTGCTGGCCACGTCCATGGTGTAGACTCGCGTTGTGACACTAAAAAATAGGTGAACTGTCTCTTACATCGTTAACGTCTCATGTCTTCTCTAAGGGTGTGTTTGGTATGAAGATGTTTTTCAATTTTCTCATGTTTGGTTGGGTTAAATGTTTTCCAAATCAACTCATTTTCGTTAAATTTAAGAAAAATGACTTCCCTTCAAAACTTAAGGAAAACATTTTCCAAAACTCTCTTCCAACTTCAAATTACAATTACTTTTTTGTTGAAAAATCAATTTATTTTGTCCCTA
>NC_064293.1:28865974-29098599 GCF_019186545.1 Solanum stenotomum | reverse complement strand
CCCCCCTCTCCCCCCCCCCCCCCCACCCCCAATCACTCTCTTTACCTCTTTTTTTCACCACTACTCTCAATCCCCACCCCACCCACCCCCTACCAGCCCCCACCCCCCAAAAAAAAATTATGTTTGTTTTTAAAAAATATTTTCAACTTCAAAATTTCAATTTTTCACCCCTACCCTCGACCCCCACCCCAGAAAAAAATTAAGTTTGTTTTTAAAAAATATTTTCAATTTCAAAAATTATTTTCTACTCTAGTAAAAATAAAAGATATTTCTCAAAAATATTTTTCATTCATAAATCAAACACTAAAAATCTTTTTCGGAAAATAGTTTCTACTCATCAACCAAACATGAGAAAATAAGTCAAAAATCAACTTGTTTTTGAGAAAAACATTTTCCTTCATACCAAACACACCCTAAATATAAAATATAAAATAAATAATTTCAAGGGTTCGCTCAAAAATCGGTCAACTACAATTATATATTCTGGTTAGATTTTTATATTTTTAAGTGAATTCTTTTGGTTAAATATTGAAAGGATAAGGATATATGTCGTGTAAATTGATCATCAATTGTTCAACGAAATGATTAAAGTTAGTAGAAAAGCATAGTTGGGAGTGGACCATTTTGAGAGCAATGTTTAAATGAAGGGACAAAAATGAGCAACCAATTATGAGGTGTTAAAAGGAAAAGAAAGAATGTGAAACTCTTTCTCCTCCACTGATGTTAACATTCATGTGCCTTATTTGACATCTTGTGGTTTAGGTCCATTGTACTCTCTTTTTCATTATCATCTTTTTCGATAATGCTTACTCTACAAATTAATAATTGACACTATGATTACAACTTTTATAAATGAATATTGTATGGATCGTATAGTCAAAAACACAAAATTATTCCAGCTTTAGCTGGATCTATATTGCCGTACTTTCAAAGACAAAAATTTCGTTAAAGATGTTTATTAAAAGGATTGATTCAAGAAAAGTAGAAGTAGGATGAAAACGTATTGACGGGGGCAGGGAGGTTGGTTAGATAGGACATGACGTAGTTTCAACTTATCGAGGATATGAACTAATTAGATAGGAGGGTGTGGATCAGAGGACGCAAATTAGGTTAGAAAGTTAGTAGGTGGCAATGTGCTGCCTTGTTGTTCCTCCATATTAGTAGTTGTAGTATTGCTCTTGTAATTTTTTAGCCTTCAATTTCTGTTACTATTTATTGCCTCTTATACCTTGATTAATGTATTTTTTTCTTGCGGTGTTTGTTCTGTTACTATCTGATGTTTCTCATACTTCTTAATTTTTTTTGGGACTGCTTTGGACTGTTTTTTTGAATCGGAGGTCTATCGAAAACGAGAAATAAGGTTTGGGCATGTTGTTTTCTTCGAATCCCACTTTGTGCGACTACTTGGCATGTTGTAATTGTATATTAAAAAAGGAAAAAAATTGAACTCTACAATTTTTACACAAGAAAATACAAGAAATATATATGAATTATGATCAATTGAAGACATTCAAGGGTTCTTCCCCAAAACTCACGACAGGCTCAATATTCTTAATCAACATAAATTAATGCACTATACCCCTACTGAATTCATTTACACTAGCTAGCTACTATAATGGGCTAGATAAATAACTATCTAAAATATTTTTGATAGTATAATCTGTCATTTAAATGAACTGATTTTTAATTTTGTTTTTTAATTAAAAGCGCAAAGCATAATTTATGAAATATTATAATGCAAAAATATAAATTTTTGTCCTATAAAAATATTTATTTTAAAGGATAAAAATTAAAATCCAGCACAAAGTAGGGACAAAAGGGCTAAAATTATCACTAATTAAATAAAGCACTTCTTTTTTTTTTTTTTAGTTAATAGGGATATAATAAAACTAAATTAAGTATTCATTATAGAATTTAGTAAGGCATTTCCCACAAATAAAAAAGTGGGTTGTGGTATGACCAATAGTATCATTATTATGATATAGTATGCCTCTCACAAAATTAAGTTCTTGCGATGTCTGCTTGTAAAACTTTTGAGGTACATCGAAAAGAATCACACATCTACATTTGGGTGTGCAACCAACTAGATCTTTGATGCTTCTCTATCTTCTTGAATCCTTGTCCTTTTTCCCTCAAACATCCATTTAAGCGTGTTAGAGAAAGCATAATTACATCTTTAAAATGTCTATGCATTAAAAAAAAAAAAAACAAGCTAAAGATAGCAAAATGACGAGTCTTACAAGTAAAAGGAGAAATAAAGAAAATGAAAGATGCCCATATTCCTCTACATTTAATTGAGCATTTGCCTATATTCAGTTTGGTCAAATTTCACATTGATACGTCTCCTTTTCGTATTTATTATTAAGTCTCCTTTTCATATCATTATTTCATTTTGTGGGCTCAATAAATTCTATTGGGACAGCTGAACAACTTCCTGGAAGTTTTCCTAATGTGGATATAACGCTTTTAATAGGAGAAACTATAATTAAATGAAACATATTTTCGTGTATTAATAATTGTCACATGGAGTAGTTGTTATTAAAACTAAATGTTTCACACTTTTATAGTTGTGAAATCATGGTTTTATAGTTGTTATATACTTGCTCCATGAAGGGCAATAGCATTTTCCTAACAATATTGTACCCCCTTAATTAAATTTTGTCTACTACTAATTAAGTGTTAGTTTTGACCCAATCAGTACGAGAGACTTATTTTTAAGGAAAATCCTAAACAGAAGGGCCAACTTACTATTTATAGCTATGAAATTGTGAAATTAATCTATTGATTTAATTAAAACTTTATTGGTCGGATTGATTCAGATTTATAACGTAAACTGCATATGTAGTACGAGATTTTAGAGCTCTCTATCAAAGAGAACTCGAATTGTAGAACTCAAATTAATGAAGGAGAAATTTTTAATTTAATATCACCAAACCCTTCGATAGTAGAAAAACTTCTTATTGTAAGCTGACTTTAAAGTATATTATATGTATATCATGTCTTGTTAAGATGCCACACAAGAAAATTATAAGGAGACATTTAAAAAAAAAATAAGGGTTCATCGTACTCCTGCAATTTGTAACCATTATTAAAACAAGTTATGGCATATGGTTATAATATGCTTGCAAGTATATATATATGTCCTTAGCCTCTTGAATCTTGATAAAGTGGAAAATGTTAATATGATACATATCTATAAAATCCAAGGTAAAATAAACAAGGGTTAAAGTGAAACAAAGCATTTATTCATCACGTGATGAGAAATTACATGTCATAAATTAATAAAATTTCATCAAACAAAATTCCCAATACTCATATATATCTCCATTGACCATTTAAAGAAATGGTAAATACATATTAATTATTGAATTTAATTAAGAAGATCAGGCCTGGTCCTTTCAACAGCCAAACAAGTGCTAAGCAATTTCTTACTACCCTTATAAAATGTTGCAAATTCAATAGGCATTTGTACTTTCTTGAATTCATCCTCACAATCATCCAATCTTGACATTGCTGATGATATCTTAGTATTTGCACTTTTTGTCTTATCACCTGTTTTCAATAACTCTTCAACTTCTTTCAATGTCTCAAGTGCATCATTATATGATTTTTTGCATCCATTACCAATGTTATCTTTTAATTTTGCATCACTAGGTGACAATGTTCTTAATAAACTAGCCATAATTGGCTCTGCCAATTTTGTTTGCATAATTGTTTCTGATAACACTTCTGTGATAGCTTCTTGCCAAGTGTCAGCTACCTTAACAACTTCAGAACAAAAGGGCTTGTCCATTGCTTTTACACAATATGGGCTCACTTTGGCTATTGATAAATCAACTTGTGCATTTATTTGGGATGATGCAAATAAAACAAAAGTTAAGGCCAGAGAGACCAATGAGAAAGCAACCCCATTTCTATTAGCCATTTTTTTTTTTTGCACTTGTGTTTTTTTTTTTTGTCACTTTTCTCTATTAGAATATGGTCTCCTCTGGGTTAAGTTTGAAATGATAGAGGGGTAAAAGTATATAGGAGGTAAAAATTGGAATATATGGCTTGCATTATTTTGCTCTTTTGTTTGTTGAATTTTCCACAATGGAATGAATGGATTTGTGTTAATTATGAGTAGTGGCTTATATTTTGTTTTTCTTTTGTTCATACATGTTGCACGTTTGACCGCCTCTTTGCGTAAAAAACGGCTAGTCTTTAATTTGTGGTGTATAGTTTACTTTTATTTACGTAAATAATACGGTGGTGGGGGAGAGACAACTAGGAAGAAAGGGTCAATTTTGAATATAATTGAGGAAACCAAATTGACCATTTCTTCCTATTTGAGAAAAATTCAGAAATAACAAACAATATAATTTTATAAGGATAGTTTTGATAATTGCACTACATAATTATAGTTCTGTTTGTTATGGAGGGTGCGATTTGTATATTTTGTTAGCTCGTTTGTAATTTTCGCTTGCGAATATACAAATAGGGTAAATATTTACAAATTATGTATTCATACATTTAAGAATTTTTCAGAAATCTGTTTGTATATTTCGCTAGTCAATATACAAACAAGATAATTTATTATGATTTTTTCATAAATCGTGTACAAATAGCTATGGTAAACATATACAAATTCTGGATTTATACAACCAGGAACCAATTATACAAAATTCTTATTTATACAATCAGACGAATTATGCAGTTTAGACAAATTTACGATTTACTAAGTAATAATAATAGCTTTAGGTATATCATGTCCTCGATAAATTGTAGGTGTGTCGTGTCATGTTTAATCACTTCTTTCTGCCTATTTACATGATCTCCTAAAACCCACCACAACCAATCTCGCACCTCTCACTAATGCATCTTTTTTTTTCACATTTTCAAACTATCTTCATTTCGATTTCCTCATCTTGTCATCACTTGAGCCACTTCAACCTTGTTCTATTTATCTTATTTCTTCTAATATGCCTAGTACACAACTATCTCATTATCCTCATCTTCGCTCCTTACACACTCCACCCATGCGGAGAAAAAAATAAAGTAAAAACTTCTATTCGATCTCAAAATTTTCAAGCCCAAAGTTTCTATTCATATCTGAATAACACCATAGAGATTATACTCTAGTTTTTTATTTTCTTTCTGCATGCGATTTTTTATATTTTCATGACAAAGACCTGTCACTTTGATGTCTAAAGAAAAGATACAATTTTTTTCAAGTAATTAAATATTAAATATATAGACAGCAAACAACTACTCCGCACAGAGCTGAAACAACAAATCTAATAGATTTATCTTAAATTATGCATTTCTAGTTTTCTATTACTAAACATCTTACATATATATATATATGCAAATAAATTTAAAATTTATTTATTAATATTTATAATTAATTATTATAAAATTTTAAAAATTCAACAATTTTGAACTTTAAATCCACCTATATATACTCTGCCAAAGAAAGTCAAAAGTGTAATGAAAAAAAAAGGTCGGTATAAAGAAAGAAAAATCATTTATAATCACTCACATTACAAAGTCAAGATTCTTAATTCCACTATAAGTTTCTTTTCTTTTTCTAAAAAGATTTTTAATGAAAAATAAATAATAAATAAAACGTAAAATAGATTACGGAATCAATGACGTGTTCAGGACCCAACAAAGAGTGGTGACAGCATTTGCTTCGTCAGCTTAACTACTTCACCCTCTTACCGACACCTCACCATTCACATTAACATGAATTGTGGCGCAATAGTAGATTTGCTTCTGAGAGAATTCAAATTCAAATTCTAAATATAGAAAAAATTATATTGAAAGCGTCAAACTAAAAGGCCTAACACTATTTGATACAAATTTTAATCGAAGCTCTAACACTAGCTTTGGACACCAGATAAAAACCATAAGAAAATCACTTTTTGGGGGAAAATTAACTTAAAAAACAACTCACTAGGAAAAAGTAGCCAATAAATATAATGTATATCGATTTATATTATATTTTGGCAATTTTAAAATTATTTCATTTTACCTTTTTATTGAGTATTCACTATATTAAAGTTCAATTAATCTAAAATTAGGGCTATCAAAATTGATTCTAGCAACATGGGTTGTGGTACATTGGTGAGAATGTTTTATCCTAGGTTTTGGATTTGAGCCTTGAGTATGAAAAAAATTCTATTGGGAGCACCACCTCTGAATGGACCCTGCAAAGCGCAATTCGAATTTAGTCAGAGCTCCAATGTGAACTCCGAATACCGGATGGAAAACCAAAAAAAAAAACTGCTTCTAATATTTAACTACGGTATATATTTCAACTCGGTATACTGTTCCGCCTTTTAGGAAACTTCCTTGCGACACGTGGGTCCACTTTGTTGTCTTCTTAAAGTAACTAGGGACAAATTTTCTTGAATTCTAACCCTTTAATCTTTTGTGATTGTTCATCGGATCTAGCTTGAGAATTAACAAAATAGTTTTTTTTTCTCTGCAATTGGAATTTTTTTTGGTTGTCTTGACTGGAATGAATGTTATACCATTTGGGTAAGTTGTGATCAAGTAGTTGAAGGGTTATTAGTTGGTAGAATTTTCATTTGGGTAAGTTGTGATCAAGCTGTTGTAAATTTGCATGTTGTATTCTTGAAAAAGATAATATTTTTACTGTGAAATTGCAGTTTAGCTGATGTTAGTTATGGTGGAATTGTTAGTTTCTGCTCAAGGGTTGATTTGGTTGTAGCTGAAATTGGGAGAATTTGAGTTGTAGTTTTGGAATTTGCTTCTTTTCTTCATCTTCGTTGTTGAATGTGAGGACTGAGGAGAAAGGATGAATTTCTTGTATTGGTGATTGATTAAGGTTTTGGAGAGGTTCTTTTGGTGCATAGAGCCTGTGTGGAGACTTTCTGATTTTCTGGAGTTTGACTATCTTAGATGTAGATAAAATTTGTGTATTTTTAGCCTATACAATTGTGAAATGGGAAGTTCTGCTGAACCATCATCTTCTATAAGCTTTACTTCAACTTCCAACACGACGAATGGGTCCATTGGCATAGGCCAAAACACATGTGCTTGTGGTGGATCTGAGACAGGGAGTAGTTATGAAATCATCAGCTTAAGTAAACTCAGTAATAGTTTAGAGCAACTCTTGTTAGATTCCAGCCCTGAGTTTAGTGATGCTGAGATTGTTGTTGAGGGTGTTTCACTTGGTGTTCATCGTTGTATATTAGCTGCCAGGAGTAGTTTTTTTCGGGATCTTTTTAGGAACGAAAACGGAAATTGTGGAAAGGAAGGTAAGCCAAGTTACTCTATGATTGATATATTGCCTTGTGGTAAGGTTGGATATGAGGCTTTCCGTACTTTCTTAAGCTATTTGTACTCGGGAAAATTGAAGCATTTCCCTCCTGAGGCATCAACGTGTGTCGACAGTTTATGTTCCCATGACTTCTGCAGACCAGCAATCAATTTTCATGTTGAGTTGATGTATGCCTCTTTCGTGTTTCAGGTTCCAGAGCTGGTGTCACTTTTTCTGGTATGTAACATGCTTTCTACTGATTAATTTACATTTCAAGTGGCTTTGTAGTGTTCATTGCGATTCAAGCTAACAAGGACGAAAGCAAAAGGTTATTTGTGTATCTCAATAAAAGATAATTAGATCATATTATGAAATCTCTATGTGAGTTTTTTGTTTTGAAATGATTTTTTCCTCTAAACTTTGTTGTAGTGTCAAAGAAAGAAAAAATTCAATGCATTCATCATATGAAAGTGGCATCCAGGTGGTGAATATTCTGCACTGTCATACACTGCAATACCATTGTGATGTGAACCCAAATTGATTCACTTGCTCATACCTTAGTCCCTTCTTACACCATGATATTATTTTCAGTTAATATCGGTCACTAGGAGAGAAGTAGTTCTAAGTTTGTCTTAAACAGGACCTGGTGAAGTTGACATGGAATATCTCCTACACATCGATGGACATAACCTTTGGAAACTCAATGATTTTATTCTGCAATAAATTTGATTTGTCTATGATAAAGTTTATTGGTATGTTTTGAGTTTAGAATGCATATCTAATAATTTTGTTTTAGGCAGTCGGTCATCATTGTCCGTTTAAGTTTTTGAGGGTAGTGGTCTCTGCAGTAGCCTTTTTAGATCTGCCTAATGGAAATAAACACAATGAATATTGGACACGCATTACTGTGGCTGCTTCCAGTTTCTTAGAAGTTGGATGTGTTTGTTTAAAATATATAGAGAATTTGTAGCAACAACCAAGAGAACATTCTGCTAACACTAGCTCGTATAATTGCAGCGACGCCTTATCAGTTTTGTCGGGAAGGCTCTTGTGGAAGATGTTATCCCAATACTTGGAGTTGCTTTCCATTGCCAATTGAGCGAGCTTCTCACTCATTGCGTTGATAGAGTAGCGCGATCAGATCTTGAAAGCACATGTATTGAGAAGGAGGTTCCCTTTAAAGTTGCAGAGAGTATTAAGTTATCGCGGCTGAAATGTCAGGGTGATGAAAGTAAGGTTCTACCTGTGGATCCGTTGCATGAAAAGAGAAAAAATAGGATATACAAGGCATTGGATTCGGATGATGTTGAACTTGTCAAGCTTCTACTTAATGAGTCTGACATAAGTTTAGATGGAGCCTACGCTCTTCATTACGCTGTTGCATATTGTGACCCCAAGGTTGTTACTGAGGTTCTTGGACTTGGTGTTGCTAATGTCAACCTTCGGAATACACGTGGTTACACTGTGCTTCACATTGCTGCCATGCGTAAGGAACCCTCAATCATTGTATCACTTTTGACTAAGGGAGCTCATGCATCAGAAATTACATTGGATGGGCAGAGTGCTGTTAGTATCTGTAGGAGGCTGACTAGGCCTAAGGAGTACCATGCAAAAACAGAACAAGGCCAGGAAGCAAACAAAGATCGGGTATGTATTGATGTTTTGGAGAGAGAGATGCGTCGCAACCCAATGACCGGAGATGCATTATTTTCTTCGCCCATGTTGGCCGATGATCTGCCCATGAAACTGCTCTACCTGGAAAACAGAGGTACCTTTTATAATATGCTTGGTTTTCCTCTTTTTACCAATCAAGGCTCAAGTTAGGCTTCTTTGGTTGAAAGTTCATACTAAGCAAGAATCAGTGGTCCTACTGAACTTTGTTCATTTATAGTAGTTACGTAATCAAGATTTAAGCATTTCATATCATTAGATCATGATCTCAAATCTGGGAACCTCCGAAGAGAGTAACCTATGAATTTGTAGGGCAACCTTGACTGTTAATGTTGAAAGCATTGTAAAGTGTTGGCCTATTTACACCAGGATATGCTGTTGATTAGTAGACTCTCAGACCCGGTTAATAGACATTTATATTAGCTTTCTCTAAATTCTACGAGATGATCTCTGTGGGGCCAAGTTTTGGTACAGGAACTATAGTTCTATCCTTTTTTGGACAATCAGACCAGTCACGGTACCAGTTGATGCCACACTGAGAGTATGAGGGAATTTAGGGTATACTAACTAATCCAGCTGAAAGCAAAAAAAAAAAAAAAAAAAGATAAACAAACATAACACACACACACCTGAGTAATTTCTCTATTATATGATGACTTGGAATGAAGCCATGATGTTATCATTTACTAGTGTTTGTTTTTGTTATGTACGATACTTTTCTGTCAAAACTTGACTTGGTTTCTTCATTCAATTCTGATGAATCTGTTGTGGTCCTCACATGAATTAAATATGCCCACTACTGCTTCAAAAAAAAAAATGAATTAAATATGCCCACTGAGCAAGTAATTTAATGATGGCTTTTGTATTACAGTGGCATTTGCACGATTATTGTTCCCTCTTGAAGCCAAACTAGCCATGGAAATTGCAAGTGCTGAGACAACAGCTGAATTCGCTGATCATTTGGCATCTAAAGGTTCATCTGGAAACTTGAGGGAGGTTGATCTGAATGAGACACCCATAATGCAGAAAGAAAGACTCTCGAAGACAGGTATCCACTGATAGCCAGTCTGTTGATTAAGATCATCTTACATGCACCAGATTTCCTATTTATTTCTAATATCATCATCATCTAATCAGTAGCCATTTACTCGACATGAAGAGCATCTAGACAACCCATTTTCTGCCTACTTCCTCCTTTTCTCCCAAAAGAGGAAAAGAAAGAAAAACAAAGAATGTAAATTACTTTTGGTCTATTCTGTAGCATTAACAATTGATGTTAAATCCCTGAAATATTCAGGATAATAGAATAAAAAAATATGTGCATGTGTGTGTAGGGTTTTTGCCAACCTCCTACCTGACGTATGTCACTTTATGTGCAATTTTCTTTTTCATCAAATACCCTTCTGACTTGAAAGAATGATTATATATATAACTGGTAGCATGTATATGGCATGCCTGTAAGTATGACTATATATAGTGGAAATTCAGACTACAAATTGTAATGTTTTTGAGAAAAAGATGGCAAATAACTACTTCTTATCCTACTTTCACACCATATCTTCTGTCGCAAAATTGTCCATCTCGTACTGTTGGTCCTTTCCCTCCCTTGAACATTTACGGTTAAGAATAAGCAAGAAGGGCAACACCAGGTTTGTAGTTCTTTATATATATAGGTTATCACCTGTTTGGACCTCTTTATCCTTAAGTATGTTGAAGTTTGCCCCTTCCAAAAGAAGATTGGCAAACACCTAATTTGTTGTTTACAAATTGGAGAAGGAAGAAAATGAGGGGAAAGGTGCATAATTTCCCCTTCTGTTGTTTGTTTTAGGACAGAAAGTGAAGAGAAGTTTTTGTTTGGACCAACTGTTCTCTCTCTTATTCCCAAACGTGTTCTTTTCTCTTATCTTCTCTTTCCTTCCCTAGTTTCTAGACATAGCATGAAGAAGTAAAAACTGAAATAGAGAAGAATCAACAAGATAAAGCAAGTTAGCAGTTCATTATTATTTTCTTTATATGGTAAACCCCACGCCACCCCACCCCTAGACACTCTCTGTCCAGGAGTCAATGGTGGTGCTACCATGGTGTCTTAAACCTCCAACATCGTTGGTTAGAGGTTGAGAGTCCTATGGACTATGCTATGCCTCACTTTTCAAGTGCAGCTCACTACCTTGCTGTCTTTTATTCATGATATCATGTCTTTGTGCTTTGAGTCCCTTGGTCATTTAAGCCTGTCATATCACTGATTTCGCAACGTTCCAGCTTACTACTGAATGTTGCTGGAAACATGGCATAAAACTTAGTTGAGCTTTTCCCCGTATTTACTGCTAACTGTTCCTTCAGCAGGTTTATATTTTCCTTAACATTTTCTTGTTTGCACATAGGTTCCATTATGAATTGACAATTTCAGAATTGTATTTTCAAGCTCTTCTCATTATTCTAAACTGATTCTGATTTCATGGTTGCAGTTGAGCTGGGCAAACGCTACTTTCCTCATTGCTCCCAAGTTCTGGATAAGTTTATGGAGGATGACTTACCCGACTTATTTTTCCTTGAGAAGGGCACTCCAGAGGAACAAAAGATCAAGAGGCGGCGATTTAAGGAGCTCAAAGATGATGTTCAAAGGGCATTTAACAAAGACAAGGCTGGACTTCATTGCTCTGGCTTGTCTTCCTCATCATCTTCCACAACTTTTAAAGATGGTGCAAGTGTCAAAGCTAGGTACCTATGATAGTAACTAGGTTTTACCCTACGAATTGTTCTTAAACTCAGTTTTGTATGTAAGATAAATAGTCTTCAAAACACTTATCTTGTAAAATTTTCATTATAGTGGCTGCTCTATCGTTGACCATTTTCATAGTTCATCTTGTTAAGCTTGCTTGTTTATAGTAGAAATAAAGTTGCATAAGAACAAGCTTGTGGAAATATTAATGATGTAGAAATGATTAACGTGTATGGAGAATTTATCGTATTTTATCACTATGTAGAGATATTTAGATCATCTCTTTGTTTGCACCAGATAAACTTTTGAGAGTAATAGTCATTTCTTGTTGCAGAAGATGGCGTTTATGTTGAGCTCCAGATCATTTTGATGTAAACAAGGAAAGTCTTTGAAATAGACGACAACTTGCGTCNATTAACGTGTATGGAGAATTTATCGTATTTTATCACTATGTAGAGATATTTAGATCATCTCTTTGTTTGCACCAGATAAACTTTTGAGAGTAATAGTCATTTCTTGTTGCAGAAGATGGCGTTTATGTTGAGCTGCAGATCATTTTGATGTAAACAAGGACTCTTTGTCTTTGAAAGAGACAACTTGCGTCTTGTGGGGCTTATTTTTCCTTATCCCACCACTACTATCTTTTTCTATTCTTCTCGAACTAGAATACAAGTTCAAGTTAAATATGATCTCACAAGTTCCTCAACAGATGTTTATATATTGCAACAATTGTCTGTATTGTTTGGACAAATTGTAAAACAGAAATTATAGGTGTTTTGGAAACAATTATCAGCCCTTACCATGTGTAAAATACAAAGCATTACAGCTTCTGTATTCTTTGAGTGATTTGGAAGTTGCCCGGGATGCTAACATTTTTGTGGATTTTTTTCAACTCTCTTCAGACATGGGAGGATAGAAGTCATGTTTTGCTAGAATATTTGGCACCAAATTGATGCATAGCAGTGAAATTTACCTTTCATTAAAAAGACAATAAGGAATTATTTTTATAATGGTGGTGTCTGAGCAAGTTTGTGCGCAACTCGCTAGTACATGTTACTAATTAGTTCTGTCCACCAAGACTTGCATATGAGAAGAAATGATCTATCATTTGGTTTACAAAATCATTCCACCAGAACAACTTGATATCAGTGTTCTCTGGAATTTCTTCCTAGAATATTAGTAAATTTAAGGATAAAGATAATTATGCTCTAAAATTGCATAGAAGGAAGTAATTTCACCAATATACTCCAACAGGTTTAGTATGAGATAGTATATAACTTCCTCAGAAGTCATAAGCAAACAAGAACACATAATATGTCGAGCTGCGTCCATAAAGGAGAGGAAAAGAAAGCGCAGGCACACAAATCAATGACCTGTTCAAGAAAAAGGAGTTTTGGGGCCAAAACTGTAGTGTTTCATAATTACATAGCATTACATCATGAACAGTTAATTATTTCGGATCAACATTAGGGAAAAAGAAACACGTACACAAACTGAGAAAACTGATATCTAACAGGAAAATTCACCCTCCTGCAAGCTGCTTGGAGGAGACTGGCCACAGTTGAAAGGCTTCAGAAGTTTGGCATCCAGGTTCTTACGGATTGCATCTTCTGCACAACAGCAGTGGAGTCTTTTGATCATTTATACTTTAGGTGAATCAAGGTGGTTATGGACTAGGCTGCTCAACTGGCTGGGCATAAACAGACCTGTAGGGGACTGGAATGAGGAGCTTCTATGGGCCAATATGTGTGCTATGTCCGAATCTGGCAAAGGAGCAATCCTGTGCAGTGTGGTTGCTATGGTTGTGGCTATCATATGGACAGAGAGGAATGGCTTGAGATTCAAAGCAGGCCACTACAACATTGATAGAGTATGCAGAGAGGTAGCTTTGCATATACACATCAAAGGCCAAGAACTGCCAAAATGGGGGACAACACTAGCTTCTATATTACCAAGCCTCCCTTAATTGGTAGCTGCTTACTATGACATTTAATCTTGCTTGTTGTCTTTATGTATAGACTGTAGTTTTGATTAAGCTTTGTTTTCCAGGACCCCATAGCTACTACAGCCTGTTGTTGTAAGCTCGAATAGTAGAGCTGTTTTGTTTTCCTTTGAGAGGTCTGTTCCTAGCTGGATTTGTAACTATCTCACTTGCTATCAACACAATTTGTTTGTTTGCCAAAACAAAAGAAGAAGATATCTAACAGGAAATGCCCCAATCCATCGTTATGAAAACCAGGGGAATACAGAGGCTGAACAGAAAATGTACTATCATAAAGAAACAAGGAAAAGTAACACTGATAATTGATGATACACACACCAAGAAAAAGTGTACTTACTGATAGTAACAGAATAGATAGACTTCTTTATTAGTATTCCCCTCCCCACTTGGGAAAGAGATTCTTGGGTCTTAGTAAGGATAAGAGACTTCACCAGCAAAAACAATAGAAGATTGAAAGAATCAACAAACCTCTTATACAGGTCTAAGGACTTGCTGTCTGATGGATAACGAAGGGACTGCACCCAAGATCATTACTAACAGTTTTCTTTCAAGGGTGGTGGCTTGGACTTCTTTCATAACTTTGGTGTCCTAGCCAACTAGGCGGAATGTCGACTAATTCATCGGGCACCCACTACCTCCCATCAGCATTGATACCAGCCAACTCTATCCACCAAGGTTTATCAGAAGGATGGCTAGGGTGTTACGTCAGATCTATTATTTTACAAGCTTAAAGATATGTAACATACAGATTTTACCACAAGCTTCTTTATATGAAATCACTCAATCAGTACATGGTACCTTCTTGTCCTGTCAGAAAGACCCTAACAAAATATCCAGAGTCCCCTCATCTACAGCATGAAGAGAAAGGGCTGCAATGGGAGTAGCAACTAGCAACTGGGATGAGAAGTCCTTTAACAGAATGAAAGCAGAAAAAAAACCCAAGCAATCCCCCTTCTGACACTTCAAAATATCATTGAGTGATGTGTGTCTCCTAACAAGAGACGTATTAAAGATTAAAAAGAAATACCTAGACAAACCAACAAGAAGAAAATTGGATAATCAATTAGAACTAGATAAGGGAAATATGGCAACTTTATTAATCAAAAATGATACTGAAGTCAATCAGCTGGATTGAAGTGAACTTTTTAAACTTTCCCACATTGCTGGACCTTCTGGATGTATGTCAACAAAATATTTTACAAAGCGAGCATCTGAACAAGCAAGAAGAGTGCTCACTGATAATGTTGGTTTTGCAGCACCCTTTTGCTTCAGCCATGCATACATTGAAAACCGAAGATGGACTCTGTCCACATCGTAGCAGAGGTAAGATGGAAATGATACAATCGATTCCACCGGATAACCTAAATATGTTTTCAGTAGAACAATTTTCTTCTCAAGCACATTTTTGCTCTGGTTCAGTGTCGTGGGAGCCTGTTTAATCATATTAATTACAACATTGCAGTCCAAACCAGCGTTTACTAGGCAATCAAACCTCTCTTGCAACTGGTCTCCTCGTCCGCGGAACTGCTTCAAAGCTTTTGCCATCTCATCTGAATTTTCTACATAACCTAATCTCAATAAAAAAGTAGTTTTCTGAAATAATTTTCCCGGGTCCTGGGAAGTCATTTGCTCCACGTCAAATTTTGATTTTGAAGCTAATCTGAACAAATTCAAAGGATCATCCTTTATAGTCTGACATAAACAAAACTTGTCACCCTTGAAGTCCCTCAAAAGAGTCTTTGGTCCCTTCAGAGAATGTGAACCCAGAAGTTGTATATGTGTAGATACAATATTTGCAATTATTTCGGTCTCTAATCCTATCTCCGATAAGAAGTACAATGCATGCCAAAGATTTTTAGTACACTTCAGAGATAGAATATTAGGATTTTGACAGAAAAGTAAGTATATGTCATTCATTTTAACACCCAACTTCAGTAATTGCCCAACCAATACATAAATCTGTTTCCCAGAGCCTTCAAATAAGAATGCAGGGTTCATCGTAAACAAAGTCGCCATCTTTTCATCACTATATCCTACTTCATTGAGAAAATGCAATGTGTTAAGCATTCTACCCCAATTGTAGGAGTGCCTGTTGGATAAATATCCTCCCATCCAATCATTTTCAAACCCTAAAATTTTCAGTTTTTCAAGAACCTGAATAAGTTCATTGTTCGTCTCACCAACCAAAAGAGTAGGGGAACAAGTCACCAATTTTATTACTGTTGATCTGCTCAAACCCAGTTTCTCATAAGCCCTCAATTTCATAGCTAATACTCCATGGTCATATCCAAATACATCAGTCGCTTCCTTATAAATCTTCCCAATTTTAGTGCGAGGGATGCCGTAATAACAAAGAACATGATAATTATCAAACAAGACATGATCATCACTCAAAAATATCAAATCTCGTGGAAGCATAGATGTAAGCTCGGATTGCTTCAACCCCAAGCTCTCTAAAAAGGGCTCAAACTCATTAATCGGATGGTACCTGAAGTAACGGGTCAATGCCCTTGTTACATCTTGATCATTATCAACCTTGGACAACAGATTTTGAAGAAAACAAGGTGAGTTCTTGCTAATGTGCTCAGCATCTACATAATTAAAACCTCTTGTACAATGCAAGTATTCAAAGAGTACTGCTTGTCCATCAGTTCTTGCAACCCGTGATATTTTATTGACAGCAGGGGAAATGGGTGTCTGAGTTGATAATTCAGGGACTTCAACCTTAGCATTAGGTGAACTACGAAAACATCGAATATTCAATGACGAAAATTTCTGGGGACTATGAGAAGTGGAACCCTTTTCAGAAATTGGAGTACTAAACAGGTGATTGAGGTGAGATATCATTTTACAAGATACACTTTTTCGGACTTTCCGAATTACTAGCATCTCAAGTTAGCAACAAAAGATTCTAAACCAAATTCAAAATACAATATCTTCCAAGAAACTCTCAAGGGTGATTCATATTCTACACAATTACATTAGAAATATCACATTAATGAACAATTCCTCAGCAAAAGATAGTTTCTTTTTGGTGATGTTTATAACTCAACAGAGTAGAATTGAAGTAATACAGAAAACCCAGAGAGCAAATTGTGGAATTGATACCTCTGATTGTACTTTGTGCTTCTCTGTGCCTTAATCTGCAATGCTTAGATACACAGCGGATTTTAGGGTTTTAGTTTAGATTCAAAGAGGAACCTCAAAATTCTAAAACCCTAGAAGGAGGAATTAACCCCAAACCTTCTGTTCCCTCTATCTTTTTTATCTTTTTTATTGTTACACTTAGACCCATGTATTTATTACTCAGTTACAGATGTCCCCTTATATTTTTAAAATTATACACTTAACTACCACAAATATTAGCTTGAACAATATTTTACTTTATAAGAGCTTTAAGAATTTAATTTGGAAATTTAAGACATATATATGTAACTTTTTTTAATATTATAAAATAGAATGATTAAATTACAAAAGATTTCATATATATATATATTTTATTTTTTTTTGGTAAATAAATAATTTTATTACCAAGTAGGAATTACAAAACAGAAAAGCAAGCTGGACATCCCCCAGACTTGCATCAAATAACTAGCTTTCAATCTTAACTATCAAGTCTTTCACTATGATTAGCAACATCATCAATCAAACTGCCTTACACTAAACAGGATATGTATTCAGGAATTGGAGCACCTGATCAAGTCTTGCCCATTTTATTCCTCATAGATGCACCTCTTGAACAATCTTCCTCACCAACATTCCAAGAGTTCTGATTATTTTCTTGAAGATACGTTGATTCCTCTCTTGCCACACAACATAAACATTTGCAGCCACTGCCATCCTGTACACATTAGCTCTTGTTTGTTTGCCTTTGCAGTGAGTATTTGCCCACAACACTTCCTCATCCCATCCTCGAGCCTCTCTCTGTATATTTAACCAGTGCAAAATCTTTTGCCACACCTAAGTTGTGAACATACATTGGAAGAACAAGTGATTATGGCTTTCATCATTAGTTTCGCACAACACACACTGCACCTTTTCTACGCACCCCCATGCAACCAGTCTATCCCTTGTGAGTAGCCTTTTTTTGCAGTGCTAGGTACAGTATAAAATTCCACTTTGGGCATACGACATTATTGCAAATTAGTCTTCTCCATTCAACCTTCTGATACTCTCTCCCCTAAGAGCTTTATACAATTTTTTGATAGAGAATATGTCCATCTGCTTGATATACATCTCATTCCATTCAATGATTTCAAGTTCTTGATGCATTTGTAATATTTTCCTCACCATCCAAGAAGCTTTAGTTGTTTCTACACCCATAAGGTCCCTTGTTTCCCATAGTATTGATGCACCCATAATCTATCTTTCTTAACACACAGATTCCACAACAATTTGCTTATTGCAGCCTTATTCCATATTTGTTCATCCAATATATTGAGTCCTCCTGCTATCCTAGGCCTGCACACTTGTTCCATGCAATTAATGCCTTCTTAGAAGTATTCACACCCTCTGTCCATAGAAGGTCCTGCATATTGTTTATATACATTTAATCACTTTCTTTGGGATTATGAACACTTGGGACCAGAACACTTGGATGGAAAACAACACACTCTTAATCAACTGAGCCCTTCCTGCATAAGATAGAAACTTGGAAGTCCAACTCTGAACTCTATGCATTATCTTATCAATTAGTGGTTGATACTGTAAGATAGATACTCTTTTGGTACTTAAGGGAACACCTAAGTACTTGAAAAGTAGTAACCCCTGTGAGAAGCCCAACTCTTATAGGATTTCTGTTTGTGTATCCCTTGGCACTCCTCCAAAATAAATGGAGCTCTTGTCAGCATTTGCTACTAGCCCTGAGGCTAGAGAGAACTCATGAAAAACATCATACAACAGCTTAATTGAACCAATGTCACCTTTACTAAACAGTAAAAAATATTAACAAAACTTAGCTGTATAATCTGCAATCTCTCACATTTTGGATGGAAATTAAAATCAGGATTGTGTTGTAGTCTCTTGAATAATCTTGACAAATACTTCATGGAAAACACAAATAGATATGAGGACATTGAGTTGTAATGACCCTCCTGGTCATTTCAGTGTTTTTCCTTCGGTGTGTCGTTTAGAGAGTTCCTGTAGCAATCAAGTCATTTATGATTTGTTGGGACTGACAGTTCGGTCACCTGGTCGTTTGTTTGGTTATTGTGAGAGTTTTAGTATTTTAAGAGCTTATGAACTTTGAACGATCATTTTCGATCAAAAGTTCAAGAAAATAATATCAGAATCTAATTATGACGATTTCATCAGCTCCGGAAGGATCATTTTAGACTAGTAGCATGGTCGGCATGACTCCCGAGGTTTTCAGTGTGAGTCGGTGCGATTAAGCGTTTTAACTTTAAGTTTAAGCCTAAGTTTGACTTTAGTCAACATTCTGAGTAAACATGCTCGGATGAGAATTTCGTCTGCGCAGTCAGCTCCAAAATATCAAGTTTAGTCTAGATTGACCCTTTTTTTTTGTTCCGAGGTTTCTAATTTTTTTCAAGCCCTTTTGTGGTTTTTGAATTAAAATGGCGGTTGGGTGTGGGACCTACTTTTTATCAAGATAACCTCGTATGGAAATTTTGACTGCGTCATTGAGTCCGAAATATTAAATTTGGTATGGTTGCATATCTTGTTTGCGTGCATGGGGTTTCGAACGAGATCGGAGCACCCCGTCAGAGTTTTAAGTTTTTGGAAAGTTAAAGCAGAAAAATCTGCTATATAGTGCAGATATATCAACAACCCTTTTCCAAATTTAGAATCCTCATATCTCAACCGAATTAGGCGATTCGAAGTGCGGGAGCTTTGTATTTTTGGTGGCTTCGCGGTAGAGTGTTTGGAAGCTGTCGAATGCACGTAGTTCGAGGTAATTTCATGATAAACCTGACTGTTGTACCCTTTTTTGAGCTTTTTGTTTTTGGCATTCTTGTTTTGGTCATATCTCACTCATTTTAGCATGGTTTTGGGTGATTCAAAGTCCCACGTGTTGGGAATTGTCGTGGCTTCGTCATGGAGTGTTCAAGAAGTGCTGCGCACCATTAGATCCTTGTAGATTTCGAGTTTAGACTGCTGCATGTTTTCTTTTAAGTTGATTAAAGTGTGGTTTTCTTGCTTGTTGGGTTTTGGTGCGTTTTGAGCCCTGAATTGTGTTCCATTTTGGAACACAAGTTCAGTGTACTGTTTTGGGTCTCTTAATGGAATCAAAATCGAACAGTTCGGTGCGGGTCCCACGATTCCCGTTTTGACTCCAAAATTAACCGTCTCTGTTTGTTGTGATTTTGGTGTCTAAACGATCGTACTAACGTTGTGATCCTATATTTGATAGAGTGACAACGTTCAAAGGTCGTTCGGAAAGGAAAAGCTCCGATAAAGTGATTTGGAGCGCGCGCGATCGGCTTAAGGTAGGCAACGACTTCTTTTCTATTAGATTGAGATTAATTGTGTAAAAGCATGTCGATTGAAGTGAATTGGGGGTGGGAACCAGTTTCTTACTTTACTTTGATTTGATACCTTATGCTAAGATCGATTGGCCATATTTCAGGTATAGTATCCTGTTAACCGGTTTAGTAGAGTTGCATGTTTATGTGTTAAATGATATTGTATGCTTGTATGTTATGTGTTGTTTGCTTGTTCATCCTTAACCGTAAGCATGATGTCTTTAATCTAGGATAGGCTAGCATTGTCTTAGACTTATGACCCGTGTGAGCTGGATAGCCTTGACTTTCTGTCGACGTCGTTTGGATGACTTAGCTCCTTGTAGACTGGAGTAACAGACTTGAGTCTGATAGTTGAGCCTTAGATTAGGCGTTATCGTTGCATGTTGCACCTTTGTATCTTCTCCCTCTTATTTTGCGATTCCAACGCGTTATCGAAGGTTCGGTGCATCACTAAAGGCATGAGATTGAGATAGTATATGCTTGGAGCTTTTTCTGTGATTTCTTAGAGTTGATGGCGTTTCATGGTGGTTGTTGTTGGATTGGATCCTATTGGAGATACCATCACCCCCGGGATCGTTCTTTCTAGCTGGGTTGGGAGCGTATCGCTGGCTGGGTAGACTCGGTGATTTCAGCGATCGCCCCTGGGCCTCTCTTTCTAGCTGGGCTGGGAGTTGCTAGGTGTCCCCGGGTTGCTCTTTCTAGCTGGGCTAGTAGCTGACTGCATGGTAGGACGACTCGCGATATCAACCTCACCCTCGGGTCCCTTTTCTAGCTGGGCTGGGAGTGGACTGTTTGGTAGGGTACCCTCCTGGGGTCATTCTTTCTAGCTGGGTTCGGAGTGCACTGCTGGATGGGTAGAGTCTGATGGGTTATCTTGGTTACTTTGGGCTGGGATCCCGATTTTCTTCTTTCTCAGTAGACTTAGCTTTTCTGTGTACCTATCGGGCTTATGGGGGTCCGTTCAGGTTTTATTTAAACTTGCGCATGAGTGCACCTTCTAGGTTTATGGGGGTCCAGTTAGGTTTAGTTTAGTTGTACTTAGTTTATTTCTGGTATGCTCGTGTGCTTTATTTTCATATCTGTTTTGACCTCTCCGTGTCTAGATTTTATCCTTTCTTATTATTTTTACCCTTTTTGCTCAGTCGGCCTTTGATGCCTACTGAGTACATATTGTGTTGGTACTCATGCTACGCTCTGCATCTACTTCGTGATGTAGGTCCCAGTACCAGTTACCAGCGGTGATTAGTTTCAGCCCTTTTTAGCAACTGTGACTCGGAGACGAGGGCTAGCACTTGGCTTTGGGTTTGTTCTGTCTCCTTCTTTTGTTTTAGCTAGTCTTGTTACTTTTGAGACATGCTTTATGTGGTCCACTTTTGGGACTTGTACTCTTTATTAGATAGCTCTGTACTAGTGACTTCCAGGTTCTGGGAAGGATTTATGTATATATTTATTTTGGTTTGCTTCCACCTTGTTGTTCTCGTTTAGATTACTGTTTTCGCTAGTTTCTGTTCTTACGCTCATTGCTTGATGTTCTGGGTTACGTGTTGGCTTACCTACTAGTAGGGTATAGTAGGTGCCATCATGACTCGAGAAATCGGGTTGTGACAAGTGTAACACACCAGAAAATTTTTAGCTAAGACCCAAACCTTTCTTCGTAGTGAGTGAGATTTTTGCAAGGAATTAAAAATTTCTTAAGTGTTATGGTCATTAGATGTAACACCTTGAGTTCCAAAAAGAATTAAATTGGAATTTTGCAAGTTAAGTATGAGTTTTGGATCGACTTCAAATGACCATAACTCCTAGCTTAGGATGAGTTAGGTGTTCTACCAGATACCGTAGGAAAGATCTTTGAATTAGCTTTCCAACGCCGTCGAGTTTGCTAAGTTTCGAGGTCGAATGAGTGAGATATGGCCTTTTGATGATAGGTTGTCCAGTTAAGGAAAGTTAGCCGAAAATAAAGAGGGGTATTTTGGTCTTTTCCTTACCCAATCAGATTTAATTCGTTTTTAGTAATATTTTAAGGGTCTAATCCTATTAGGTTCATTTTATAATCCTAAAATACGCCTAGGGTTTTAGTTGAGAATTCAAGAAGAGAAAAGAGGAGAAAAGAGAAAGAATGAAAGCGTTCGTCGAGATTTTTGCATCTTATTGCGGATTTTCGCCATGGGTTTAATCCCGAGGTATGTAAGCTTCCATAGTGTTGGGTTCTTTCACCACACACCAATCATGATTTATTCAGCGTAATTTCGTTCTTGAAATTTAAAGATTAGAGTTCTTGATGAGTTCTTGATAAGTGTTCTTGAAGTTTCATTAAGTTTTGATGTAAGATTCTGCTTGGGTCAACTTTAAACGACTATATCTCTTAGAATATTAAGAGTTACGTGAGCCATAACCTATCCAATTAAAGGTAATTAAATCTACTTTCCAACCTCACCAATTTCACGTCAATCCAATATCTGAGTAAAAAGTGATGACTATTTTAGTAACCTATATAGTGCTATTACGTATTAGCCGACGGGAATATATTGAAAATAATTGTTTTTGTCTTTTTATCTCCAAGAAAACCATCAACAAATTTTTTGGCAAATAAAAAGCTCAAAACAATCAGATTTTCATCTTCACTCATAAAAATCATATATTTTGGCCATAGAGATTTCAAGAAACTAACTCGAGAATCTCAAGAAAGGTTTTCTTGATTGTTTACGTTCAAGCTAGGGTTTCAAGGCTTCTAATCAAGTTCTTCTTCAAGATTCTTCAAGAATCTTTTTCTTCTAGGTATGTAAGGCTATCATAGTGTTGGACTAATTCGTCCTCACGCCCTACATCTACGTTTAAATCAGTAAAAGAAGAATCTAGGATTTTCCCCCTAGATTTAAATATTCTTGAGATAAGTTGATTTTGAGTTCGTGTTTCTTTGAAAAGTTCTATTCCTAATTATTGAATTGCTATATTGTTATTGAGATCCTCCATAAACATGAGATCATGAACCTTGAATCCATAAATTCAAATTCAAGGAAAGTTAAGAGCCAAGTCTAGGAAGTTCTTAGAGCCTTTTCAAGAAGTCTTTTAACTTTGTTTTAAGACTTAAAGATCAAGTTGAGTAAAGAGTAAAAATTTGAAGTCATTTTCTTCAAAAGTATATGGGGACTATGTATTCCCAAAGAGTTTAAAATGTTTTCAGATTTAAACAAGAAAGGAAACCTCGATTTTTAAAGAGCCTTCGAGCTAGTTTTTAGAAAAGAGAAATAACTTTCTACATGAAGCAAGCAGGGAAATTGAGATTTCCAAGATAGCCTTTGAGCTAAGTTTTTTAGCACTAATCTCAAATCACAGAAGAAGTATGTTTTTAAACATAAAGAGCTAAGTATATTTTTGGGAGTAGTATTGATCACCGATATGGGGATGCGAGTTCATATTAACTCAAGTCTCCATAAACCATGTAGTCATTATGGGTAGAACAAGGTCATACTTTTTAGATGAATCATTTTCGCATAGACTAGTGGATCCACTTAGTGAGTTAGCTTTCTATATCACGACAAGGTATAGGATGGGCCTCGGCAGCGTGAGGTAAAACGTTGTATCATCACTATAGTTCTTAAATAATGGTTGTCGGTTAGAGAAACTCCCACAGCAGTAGTAGTATGGTTCCTCAAGGGGTTCTACTTAGTGTGAATGGGGGTATGTGACTTCATTCATGCATTGCACAAGTAGACTTTGAGAGGGAGCATGATTTGTCTTTTTATGATATTATGATTATGAATTGATAGCATGTTTTCAACAATTTTTCTTTAAATTGCACTTGTTTTAAACTGCTTTATAATGAAATGAGTTTAGTTATGTTGAGTTGAGTTGAGCCAGGTAAGTTCTTCAGTTTCTTTCAGATTCTTTCAAGCTTATGTTAGGCTTTAGAATTCCCCTTACCTGCTCGTACATTCCACGTACTAAGCCACTTGGCCTGCATCTTTTCATGATGCAGACACAGGTATTCAGGATCATCAACAGGAGATTCGATGATACATCCGAGATTTCAAGTTAGCTATGGTGAGCCTTCTTATTTTTCAGAAGATTTCATTTGCTTTTCAGTTTAGTCAGGATGTCATGGGTCTTGTCCCAACTTCCATCTTTATCAGTTAAAGGCTTCGTAGATAGTCAGTATAGTTAAGAAGTCTGTATTATTCATTTATTTTATTAAATATTTTAAAGACTTAAGTGCCTATTTTATGGCAAGTTGAATATATTATTTTTATTCTAAGTTGTTCATTAGAGTTAAAGTTTCAAAAGTTGAGTTTATTGAATTTTATTTCAGTTTTAAGCTTTTGCATGCTTAAGTTAGTCTTCCGCTTGTAGTCAGCCAGGATGAGGGTTCGTTTGGGGACAGCAATGGTTCTTGAGTGCCGGCCTCGTCTAGGGTGTAGACTCGGGTCGTGACAACAAGTCTGGGTNTTGAGTGCCGGCCACGTCCAGGGTGTAGACTCGGGTCATGACAACAAGTCTGGGTCCCCTTGTCTCAATCCCTTTTTTTGTAGGGAAAGGGATACTGGGATGACCATTTATGAGTATAGAATATGAAACTTACTAGTGCACTGATAAATCAAATCCACAAACTTCCTAGGAAACTGCAAGTGTGCCATTACCTGCTTAAGATACCCCCATTCCACAGAATCATAAACTTTTTTCATATCTACTTTAAACATACATCTTGGAGACACGTTCTTCCTTCCATATCATTTAACTAATTCATTACTAAGAATGATGTTATTATTTATCAATCTACCAGGAACAAAGGCTGGTTGATTTTTATCCACCAAGACATCCATCACACATTGCATCCTATTTGTTAGAACTTTTGATATAATTTTGTATAATAAAGTACAACAAGATATAGGTCTATACTCGGAAATTTTGGAAGAATGAGTAACTTTAGGTATCAAAGTGATAGTAGTACAATTAATGGCTTTACACATCATACCTGCAGAGAAGAAATGCAATACAACAACATTGATTTCCTCTCCTATATTTGCCCAGGTCTTTTTGAAGAATAGGGCATTAAAGCCATCACATCCAGGAGCTTTAGCATCATTTATGCCCTGTAAAGCCATTACTATTTCTTGCCTAGTCACATGTTTAATCAATTGAGCTTGTTGATTTCTATCCAGGACAGGTCCATCTCTCATCACCATTGAATTTACAACAAGTAGTTGGGTAGCACAAGATCCCAATAGTTGCTTATAAAATTCTATGATTTCTTCCTCAATATCGTTAATGTTATTTACCATTATTCCATCAGCAGTAGTCAAGCTTAAGATCTTATTTTGAGATATTCTATTCTTCAAACTAGCATGAAAATATATTGTGTTTCCATCCCCTAATTGTAGCCACTGCACTCTAGATTTCTGTTTGAGTATACTCTCTTCAATGTTTAGCCATTTCTCCAAGTTTTCCTTAACCTCCTTTTCAAGTTGTAGGATATTAGTACTTTGCCCAGGTTGCCTCATAGTGTTTTGCAAATCATGCAACTGATGTCTATACATCTTAATTTTTGTTTCCACTTCCTAATATTCAGCAATATTCAGTTCTTTCAGAGCTATTTTCACCCTTTTAAGTTTCTGCCATACCCCATACATTGTACCAGTGTTGTGACTTTGCTGCCAAGCCATTTGCACTGTCCTCTGAAATTCTTCATGCTGAGCCAAGTGATTGAGGAACTTAAAAGACTTATGTCATCTTCTTGTGCCAAAACAACTCTGAGAGGTGAGTAGTCTAAGCATCCATGGTTCATTACTTGCACTTCCAATGATTGCATATCTAATAACCATATAGCATTTACTAGTGCCCAGGTGAACTCCCTACCATTAGCTCTTAGTATTGCCATTCCTGTGTCTTTCAAAAAAGAATCAAAGTCCTTAGTTTCAGCTTCATGGATTGTAGAACCAATCAACCTGTCCTCAGCTCTATTTATAGCATTATAATCTCTCATAGACAGCCATGGACCCTGCTGTCTTAGGTTAATGCTCCTTAGCTTCCCCCATAAACTTCTTCTATTCTCAATGGTATGCAGACCATATACTGCAGTAAAAGAAAACCTACAGCCCCTTGATAAAGATCTCACATCTGAGTGAATATATTGTTCATCCACTTCCACAACTTCACAATCTATAACTTGGGGGTCCTATATAATCCAAATTCTCCCTTTATTACTACAACTATAGATGTCTATTTTAGCCCACCTTGGTGCAATTGTTTAAAGTACTCTGACTGCATGATGTTATTTCACCTTATGTTCAAGTAAAGCTAGTATACTAATCTTATGTGTTATAATAAACAATTTCAGTTCCTTCTGCTTATGAACTTTATTCAAACCCCAAGTGTTCCATGTTACTAGTTGCATAATGAATTGGCTAGGGTAGAACCCCTTCCAAGTATTCTGCTACCACCTTGGCCTCCACCACCTGCTATCACAAGTCTTGTAGCATGATCATGTAGTACATTGAACTCATTAGCAGTGCTGATCATCCCCTTGTCAAAGTTCAATCCTTATTTTGCTACAGACTTTCCTCTCACTTCCTTCCATGGTGTCTCCTTTTCAAGTTGCTTTTGGCTCACAGTTTCATCATTTTACCACCTCCTGAATAGTACTAGTGCTAGGATTAGTAATAGTCCCTGGTATATCCCCCTGAACTACTTTACCACCCTATGCTCGAGTCTTCCATTCCATTTTTCTCTTCTTAGGTCTTGCTGCTGGCCTACTTGCTACTCCCTCCATGTTTTGGCACTTATGTCCTACAGTTAAACATTTAGGTCAATAAGTTGGAACCCACTCATAGCTTATCTCCTGTGTGAACAGTCTACCATTAGGATCCCCTACTTTTAATTCTATTTGTAAAGTTTTATTGATGTTTATCTCAATAAGTACTTTTGCATATGAGATTCGATCCACCTGTGTGGTGCATTCATCTGCGTATATAGGTACCCCCAAACCACTTCCAATTCTACTTAACGAATTCACACCCCAACAGTTCAATGACAGATTAGGAAACTGAACCCAAATTGGGATAGTCTGCATTACCTCCTTGTTAAAGTCGAACTTTGGGGACCATGTTTTCACAATAATGGGATTATTATTCAGTATATGTGGACCTGCATAGAGAACCTCATCTCTATCCTCTAGCATCGTGAACGTTACAAAGAAATATCCATCATTATGGTAATACACTTTGGGCTTCGTAATATAATTCCAGTTAGTTGCAATATACCTTTCAAGTGCTGCTATTGTAGGATTAGCTCCCACCACATAAAGGATTAGCGCATGCTTTCATCTTTGGGTTTCAAGCTCCACTTCTGTCTTGGATAGTTCCACCACTGTTTCACCATTGCGCACTACATGAGCTACATATTGTAATGTCATCCCTTGTGTGCTAATTGATTCCTTTGAAATAGATTCACCCATTTTGGCTTTTTCGGTGATTTCACCACCGGGGTTTTAGCTCGCTGAGTTACCGGAACATTTTCCCCACCTGGCTGTTCTGAATTTATCATTCCAGTCCCAATCACAGCGGTCTGGATTGGGGTTTCAGTGTGCAAAATTGGGGTTTTAGAACCCACTAATGCTGGCCATTGTTCTTTCCCTTCCATGTCATGTATGCCCATTACCTGGACCTTCGCTTTGTCTCCTGTAAGAATGGTCATCTTCTTCCCCCTTCCCTCGCCATTTCAGATGTGGCTCACGTTAGCTCACCTAATATTGTTTAGTCAATTCTTGCATTATGAACGTGTGAGCGAGTTACATTTTTAAAAAATAATTATTTTATATATAATGTATATGAAATTTCCTTTTCTATTTTAGTTTGGTTTAATATTCTTCTGTTTTTTATTATTTCGAATTTGTTTTCTTCAATGCACGTTTCTTTAATTTGTGTAAGATTTTCATTATTTGAAAAATAGAAGTATTTTATTTTCAAAACATATGAGTAATACCATAATATTGCAATAGTAAAAAATGTAAGTTTATTTACTACTATAAGATAGGTGTATTTACAACCAAGTAATATTATATATAAGGGTATTTGGATTTATTGGTTTGTGGATATTATTTAACTTTATAATTGTTAATTGGTAGAATTAATAAATATGAAATAGCAAACTGATTTTCTTTCTTTCATAGATCATTCTGATTTCTGAATAAGAAAATAAAGTTTTTGAATAATCTAGGCAGCAAACCTAATATAAACGAATTAAAAATCTCCCAAAGCTCAAAAAAACAAAAATGTTTTATCCATCATTCAGTATGAAGAATACATAATCTATGTATATTTTATTTTCTACTAATCTCGTGAGATTATATTAAATATGCAATTATTATTTCACTCAAACGAACATGGACCGATTTTTTTAAATCAAATTCCTCCAAAAAACAATACATGTGGAGAATTCAAGATAGGACGGCTCTGTTGAAAAATAGTATATGTAGAAAATTCGAAGTAGGCCAACTTAGTCGAAAAACAATACAAGTGGATAATTTGAGGTGGACCAACTCAGTTAAAAACAATACGGAGAATTCAAGGTAACCGTCTTAGTATTTTATTCAGTAAAAAAAGTGCACAGAATTCGAGGTGACCAATTCAGTATATATTTAGTCAAAAAACTGTGCAGAGACTTCAAGATGGCCGACTCAATCAAAAAATAATGTAGAGAATTTGCGGTGACCGACTCAGTATCAATACGGAAAATTCTAAACAACCTACTAATTCAAGATAGCCGATTCAGTTGAAAAATAGTGTGGAGAATTTGAGACGACCACACAAAAACTTGTAGAAGAACACAAAGAGTAGAGATCAAATACATAGGAATACTTCAATTTAGCTCAAAATTGAAGTTATTTCTATGGAACACTTGTATCACTCAAAATTTAAGTGGTCACTATTAATACTGAATTACTACTAATAATTAACTACGTACGTGCCGTCATTAATAATCATATTTTGAACCTAAAATATCATATGTAATCAATTAATTAGCTATTTTTATCACGTTTAAATGCAACTCCTAAATTTAATAAGTCCTTATTAAGAGCACATAGACTAGCAAAGATTAAATTGAGAAAAAAATCAACACAAAAGAATATTATTATAAAAATTGAGAAGGAAGAAATTCTCTAAATATTTCTATCCCACCAAATGAAAGAACTTGCCTATAAATAGGTTTAAAAAAATGAAAAAACTCCGTCCATTTTTAATTGTCAAGATTTCCTTTTTTAAGTCAAACGATAAGATTTTTTACTAACATTTTACAATGTATTTCTTCTATCATATTGATATGTAAAAAATTACAATTTATAGTGCTTTTCGTATAGGTTTTGAATATCTAAATTTTTTGTTTAAAATATCAAATTATAATGTAATCTACTTTCACTTTAAAAAATAGTTAAATTAATTTTCGAAAAGCGTAACATGACAATTAAAAATGAACGAAGAGAGTACAAGAGTAAGAGTAAAGGCTCCAACGAATAAATGATTATGACCTATTAATGGTTTGTTACCATTGCCAGAATTGTTAATATTATATATATATATATATATATTATCCTAGTTTTCACCGTTTTACTTTTTTTGCTGATTCAAATCCATAACCGTAAAATTAAAAATAGAGGGCTAGAAAGTGTTTACTATATGACTTATGAGCAACCCCTTGTTGGTAAATAATTAAAGCTTTTAAAAATTATAATACAATAAAGTATGAATTTTAATTTGCAACATATTTTTACCAAATCATAGTATTGTTGGTTAATTTATATAAATGGCACCAACAATTTAATTTCAATAAATAACTTTTAACCGCAACTTTTTTTTATTAGTATATTCTTATTTGATTCATATTTACGGTTAATTTAAAATGACTTTTTTTATAGACATCCACAGTATTATTTTAATAAATGACAATTACTTGATTCAGTTATGGCTATAGTCATGAAACTTCTTAAGTTATAACGATAAGTTTTTCCTTTGTTATCAAAACTTGTATATTCTTGTTGCCATATATTAGGGGTAATACATTAAATTTAGAATACAAACATAATTGGTAATAATAATATTTTCATATTGGTATCACATTTAATTGTATCGACAATTTGGGTGGACTGTGGCTGCCCAACATTTAGTTATTTTTTCCCATTTTTTCACCAAAAGCAAACATTTAGTTATTTTTTTCCAGTTTTCGTTTAAATTTTTTTGGTAGGGGTGCTTTCCTCTAAATACAGTCCTATGCGAACAAATTCGAATTAATCGGACTCTAACACAAAGAAGGGCTAGAAAAAAGAAAAGTGACACCTTAACTTAATAGCTCCATTTCTTGTTCCTGATCGGAAAGTACGCTCAGCCCTGATACATCACTATTTCTTAATCGTTGCATCCAGGGATAATGAGTCGGTTGGCTCTTAGAGTATAGTCTCTCTCAGGGTTAGCGATAAGAGTACACCGGCCCATATGATAGAGGGCGAACTAAGAATTTCATGCTTGCAAGAAAGCGTGCAAACTGATACCAAACACCGATTGAAAAACAAAACAAAAAATGTTTTTTCTTCTTAATTATTTTGAGAAAATCACACAAATACAAAAATGATAATTCTAAAAGTTACAACTAATTTTGGAATTTATATATATAATCTTATCCAAAATTTTAACTATATAATAAGTGTACAACTTTTTATATCCTACAACATCTCTCATAAGTATGAGGAGATATGCTTTCGCCCAAGATTATAATACCATATTCTTCATTATTAATAGATACAAAGTTGAGATTAATTAATTTTATTAAACATAACTCATATCAAATCTAGTATCAAATTTAATGACCTCAATTATAGAAAAACTGTTATTGATCAAAATCCCATCTGCATCGAAATTAACAAATTATCCATAGATTCACCAAAATGTTTGTATATCCTTCATTGTTTCTTAAAGTACATGAAATAAGAAAAGGAAAAGGTAGAATATACCAAAATTAGAATGAAATTACTTAAAGATAAAGTATATGAGTAAATGTAACGTCTAAAAAGAGTAAAAAAAATAGCAAAATTAGTATTCATGTAACTTTCCCTTCAACCCCCTCCCCCATGGGTATCCTCTATTGCCATAATATACTATTTTAGTTTTCATTCCAATAGTCTGTTTGATCAAACTTTTAAGAGGTCAAAAGATTGCGTTTATTAAAAAAAAAAATCTTTCTTAAAAAGTATTTTTTAAAAAAATACATGCATTTTAAAAGATTTGATTAGAAATAATCATCGTTCATATAGTGATTTGAATTTTTATTAGCAAATACAATTTACTCTTCTTACCATTTTTTTTAAAAAAAAACACTTCTTTGAAAAATATTTTTTCAATCTAAGCTTTCTTTTTGGATATTAATGTTGTCAAGCTCTTTCCTCGTCTTCTCTCTTTTCAATTGTTTGTCCACACTAACATTAGAATAAGACAAATCAATGCATATATTATGTGTTTTGATTTGTAAATAACTTTTTTATCACTTAATCGTTGTTAATTATAGACACGCTGACAAACACTAAAATTTTAGCTCTTTTTTTCTCTAATCTTTAAATTAGACAAATAGAGTTGCTCGAATGGTAATATCCCTCACTTTCAACTCTAAGGTTGTGAGTTCGAGTTACCAATGGAGCAAAAAAAATAAAACAAAGAAAATCTTTAAATTTAACTACTTAATTTGATACAATACACTAGTACACTACAATACTTATATACTTTTATTAATACAAGAAGTCTATTACATCTCCAACTACTAAAACAAAATATGCATATTCATTGCTCTTATTTGTTAAGTTAAAAGTATTGCAATTTACACAAGCATCTGCACAAGTTGAAACATTCAGACCAGATAGTCCGATGGCAAAAGTTGCATCATGATACATTTCCACCTCAAAATATTTAATAGCATTTAGGACGAAATAATGCAAAATAAACTTGTAGTTTTTATCGCAAACTTGAAGGCATTCTTCGCAAACTGAACGATAATCTGGAAATTTATTTTCGATCATCATTCGCTTGACATAAACAATAATATGTGTGGTCTTGTGTAAAGCCAAATAAAGCATTATACGTGCAAGACCTTTAGCATCTTCATTCGCGCTATAAGGATTTGACGTGAGAGATTCATTACAAATTTTATAATCTTGAGTTGCCTTACAAATAGAATCTATAACATTTGCTGATGAATTGTTAAGTAGATGGAAGAAAATAAGAAGAAGCAATTTTTTTTCCATATATATATATATTTTATTTATTTTTTTGCTCTTTTTCTCCCACTCTAATTGTACTAGTTCCCATCCCTCAAATATATATAGGAGAGAAAATCACACAATGTTTGGAAATAAAATAAAATTTGTCATATCGGACTATATGAACTTTTAAAAAAAACAAATATTTATATATAGGGGATAATCACATATAATCCACTTTATGGTTACTAGATTTAACAACATTGATTATTGTTGACTAAATTTGTGAAAACGTTTGTTTTGGCAATAAATTGGTGGTTAGAAAAATCATCCTATTACTATTTGCATTTCACATTTACAATGCTCTTGACGCATGCATTGCGTGTGTATATATCCTATATTAACGAGTACTCATTTTTTTAAGGATAGTGTGTTATAAAAATGTTTTTGAGTTATAAAATCAAAATTAAAGATAAAAAAAGGTAAATTCTTACAAATAATAAATGTCATTAGTATACTATATTAATTCAACAATTTACATCGTAATTTTAAGCAATAGTTTGATGATAAATTTTCAAATATTTTTGTAAAATTAGATTTGGATGAAGTTTGGATTGAAGTTTCAACACATGTTTGATCATAGTTTTTGAAAACATATTTACTTTTTTTTATAAAAAAACACATGAAACATTATCTGTATCCATAAATTTTAAAAACTATTAAAAATATCCGTAAGTTCGACTCATTTTTTTTTTAATTTAATGATAAACTAGATAATACATTATCCAAAAATCATAAAATGGTACTTTAATAAAAGCTATAAATAACACCATTACCAACTACTATAATTCGTTAAATTATAATTAATTAGGAATATCCATTGGTAGAAATTAATAAATAATAATAATTTTAACTATAGTAACTAACTATTCTTTAATATAATATTTTTACTTTCTAGAATAATCTCTTCATAGCGAGCATGCATTTTCAGATCAAAAGTTATTTAATGAGGAAAAAGTGTAGATAAAATTAGTTAGAGTCATAAATAGATGGACTTTTTTTTTATATAAAACATAAAATTTGGGACAAGTTTTAAATTTTTTAAAAGAACTCAACAATTATATTTTAGCCCATTTTTTTATTTTTTATTTTTTGGGCTTTTCATCTATTTTAGGGTGACAGTTGATTTTACGTTTATATCCCTAATAAGTTTTCATAATTCAACATTACCCTCTACGATAGCCGTAACCTATTTTTCTGTCTCTTCCTCGTTTCTTCTTCCTTTCCTCCATCTCTGCACACGTTTTTTTTCTGCTGCGATTTCAGTGGCGAACAGTAAGCTTCACTCTCGTGTTTTCTCTCGATTCATTTTTTCTATGTGATATTAGTTACCTTATCAGCTTTCTGCGTTTTTTTCACTGCTGCTTTACTTTTTATTTGCTTTAAATCTTCAAACAACGAGCGTCATCACATGTTGAGTTTTTCAGGTTGTGGTTGTTGATAGGAGTTTTCTGCTTTCTTTTCTTTATATCGTTGTTTTGGCTGTTTTTTGCAAGTTAATTTTTATGGTAGTTTGATGAGTGAATTGCTAAGATGAGGAAAAAGAAGAAGGTAAAACTATGAAAAACATCGATTTCAGCTACTTCCTACTTTAAAGTCCCACTGATGAGAGGAATTTGAATTGTGCAATAAATTAAAATATAGAGATCTCACTTTGCACAAATCCAACTCAAACTTGATTGCATATGTAGATGTAATTAGGATAGTTGGTGTTTTGTACGCATGTGAAGCATCCCAAGGGAGTGAAAATAAAATATCAACGGAAAAATTTTCTCCTCCTTCGCTCACTTCGTTACAGCCACCTTCTCACCTCAACTGCTCGAGCATGTGCCTTTTAAAGCAAATGCTACAATATAAAATTTGTTACAATGAGATATAAGAAGCTTTGGAGAAACTTTGGGAGTGTGAAGTTTCTCTTTGTGTAAATTTAGGAACTAAAAGCTACAAGTTCAACAAACATCTTGTATAAAATTATATACAATTTTGAGATGGTTCAGACTTGAGTAGGTGTTGTGGAGAATTTGAGGAAGAGAAAGATAACTTGTGTTAGTTGGTGTTTCATGTGCAAAGAATCAGGTGAAGATGTGAATCTTCTTCTACATTGTTGGATAAATTCTTGTTTATGGTGGAAAATTTTGAGATGGTTTAGACTTGAGTGGGTGATGCTGAGTACTATGAAAGAAACAATGTTAAGTTGGGCATTTAGAAGTAGGAAGAAAAGATGCAAGGAGTGAGATGTTGTTCCTCTAGCACTTATGTGGATCATATGGTTAGAGAGGAATAGAAGAGCTTTTGATAGATCAGAGAAAGACTTTGTACACTTGAGTTGCACCCATAGGTTTCCTACATGTATAGATGAATGGGTGTTATTTGTAGAAAACATGTCCTCTTCTAAGGTTGTCTACTTTTGGTGTACTTTTTGTATACATGCTAGCATTTGCCCTTTGTTTAATGAAAGTGTTGTAATCTCTTTTATAGTATTAACAGATTTAAGGATATTTCACTCATTTTAACAGATAAAGTACTTACTAGCACTTACCAAACACACCAACAACTGTTTTTTCAGCTTCAACACTTTTAGCCAAGTGCGTACTGCTTATTTATAAAATCAGCTCCAACACTTGAAAAGTGCTTTTCAACACTTGCTGCTCAAAAGCTACTTAATTTCTGCTAATTAAAATGGGCTCTAAAAATTGAACCTGTTTAGTGGGAACCGCTTTCAGCCCTGAAATTCTTGCCACCACTCCCGCTGCTAACTTGCTCTTTTCCCATCTCTTCCTGCAGCTAACTCCCCATTTTTTGTTTATCTGACAGAATCAAAGGTATGCTTCCTCTATCTTCTCTGTCTTTCTTTGTACATACTTTCTCTAATTTTTATGCTGAGTAGACAACAACACTTTCAGAGCATATATTATACATATTTATACGTGGAGACAGAGGCGAAAGACGAGCAACAAGATGGGGAAAGTATCTTACATGAAGCTGAAGGGTAGCCAAAACTTGAGAATACGTCTTTTACTGGCAACCCTTTCTACCAAATCGATTATCATCGAGGATATACGTGCTGATGCTACTTGGCCTGGCCTTCGTCCACATGAGGTCTCTTTCCTCCGCCTCCTTGAAAAAGTCTGTGATGATTGTGTTGTTGAAATCAATGAAACTGGTAAACTTCTGCTCCACCATTCCATGATTGCTTATATTCTGTGCTAAAATTGATTCTTTGTGGATATTGGAGTTAGAGTTTAACTGGCTATTTTTGGCAGGCACAAAACTGAAGTACAAACCAGGAATTATTATGGGAGGAAGACATTTAGTTCATGATTGTGGTGTCAGTCGCTCCATTAGCTACTTCTTGGAACCGTTGATTGTGCTCGGTTTGTTTGGAAAGAAACCACTCACCATCAGGCTTAAAGGCATGCCTTTACTCTCCTTTTGATCCATTTTTACTTCTTTAATTTTTCTTAAAGGTGGTTTGGTGTTTATTTTTCCCTTCAGCTGTACTTTCAACTTATTGCATTAGGCATTTGGGCATGATTTGATTGAGATTTGAAAAAAGTAGTATTTGAAGTTAAATTGGAAAAAGGTATTTCGAAGCTGAAAGTCGTGTTTGGACATGAAAACAAAGTTGAAGTTGTTAGTGAAAAGTTAAATAACTTGAAACAACCAATTTTCAAACTTCAAATTCTATATTTCAAGTTTGAAATTGAAATAATGGGACAATTTAATAAACAAATACTTATTTGAAATGTATATTAGTTCAAATATTCTGAATCTTGTTCATGGCCAAACGACTCCTTAAATACTAAGTGGGCACGTGAACTGAGGTGTCTTTTTATAGATAAATTTTTTCCAAACAACTTAATTGGATTAATCATCTGGAATGTTCAGTACGACATCTCATCTCTATGTTATTTTTCAAACCTTAATATATCACATATTTTCACAGTTTTCTTTGGCACTCCAATCCCCTAGTCGTATTCCTAAAACATCCTTGAACCAGTTTTCCTCATCTTAGCTCCTCCCCAACCTTTGCCTGGTTTTATCAATTCTCTCAGTCTGCTGCTGAAAGCATTGTTCAACTGTCTCTACTTCTTTTTTCTCTTTTGTTTCAGGACATCTATCATCTCTTCCATGTTTTTAAGCCTAATTTGGGACCAGAGTTGCTCTGGTGATTGGAACATGCCTGGTGGATATTCCAGCTTCACCTAAAGTAGAAGCCTGATCAAAGAAATCAGTTCCTTCTCGTAACCACATTAGCTTCTAGTTCCACTTCCTCACATGTTGTCAGTCTTTGATTGTCCTCAACCAATCAATTTCATCCAGGATTAGATGACCACATACACAATTGCAATTTGATCCCTTGAGTTTTTGCATATAAATTTTGAGTGACAGCAGAGAAGTGCAATAGCAATGACAAATTCTGAAATTCTTTCATAAAAAAAATGACAAATTCTGAAATTCTATGAATTAAGATGAGAAGCTTAAAAGATTTCTAGGCAACTACGTGTAAGAGATTGGCAGCCTGATAGTTACACAGCCCTGGAGGTGGTTGAGGAAATAGCAAGTCTGTAATCCCTTGGTAGCTGTTATTAGTCTCAACTCCGCCTTTTGTAAGGAAATCGGCCTATTTTTTACTCTTTTGGGTGGTGGTTCAATGCAAGTTGAGGACATAAAAAGGGAGATAGGTTTGTTATCCAGTAAGTTGCTTGGGTTTAATAGCTCAAGAAGCTCACTGGAGCTCTAGTATCACTCCCCTAAAAAGTTGTCAAGTGCAAAGATAAATCCCAAAAAGTACGGAAACTTGCTCTCGCTTTGAATTTTACAGCTTTTGGACGTTAAAACCGTTGATTTCCTTATAACCAAATGTGAGTTCGAAAATGTTGCAGTTATTTTATGAATTTGGTTATTATCGTAAGGCTTGAAATAACTTTTTCAGGGATCACAAATGATTCAAAGGACCCATCTATTGATACTTTTCGATCAACTACTTTGCCTATATTGAAGCAGTTCGGAGTCCCTGCAGAAGGATTGGAACTGAAAATTGAGAGTCGGGGAGTCGCTCCTAAAGCTGGTGGAGAAGTAGTTCTTTCAGTCCCTATGGTCCCAAATAGTTTAAAGGTGAGTTTATTTTTCATAGACTTCATTGTTTTCTATTCTGAGGTAGCTCAGTAACTATTAATGATTTTTTTGACCAATTGTTTTGGTGACTGCTATTATACAGGCTATTAAATGGGTTGATGAAGGTCTGGTGAAGAGAATTAGAGGGGTTTCCTTTTCAACTAGGGTCTCTGTTCAGTTTGAGAATACCATGATACATGCAGCTCGTGGAGTCTTGAATCCTTTCCTTTCAGATGTTCACATCTTTACAGATCATAAAGCTGGAGCACAAGCCGGAATGTATGATCATTTTGTAGATATCTCGCACTTTCTTTCTTTTTATGTAGCAACTATTCAGGTCATATTTTAAGTTGGAACTGCTGATTATATCTGAAGATCAACTTTGATTGCAGGTCACCCGGCTATGGAATTTCTTTAGTTGCAGAGACTACATCTGGTTGTGTTATATCTGTTGATACTGCAGTTTCTTATTCAAGAGGAGAAGATGATGCTGACCTAGAGGATGATAGGAAAGATCTGATCCCTGCTGAGGAAGTTGGCGAGCAAATAGCTTCTGCACTACTTGGGGAAATTAAACAGGGAGGAGTTGTTGATTCAACACATCAGGTGTGTGTAATTTCTGACAACGTTACTCTTTATGAGTTCTAGCTGATCATATCAGGCTCTTTCAACTTTCTACATGACACAGTCTTTTACCTTTGCATCTTGACTTGAATCTCCGTTGACTCATGTGACATTTTGGTGTGCTTATGAGTACTTCTACATTTAAATCCTGGAGCAAGCTTCTTCCAGTTCCCATTCATAAATGTTGCCTAGCACCATTTAGGGCTGAAAATAGCAAGGATATCTACTTTAAGATGGTCTGGTGCTCTCTCCTGTTCTATGACTTCTTGGTTCCAATGCTCACCAATCTCTTTTTTGTCTATCATAACAGGGACTGCTGTTTCTTCTATGTGCCTTGTGTCCCAAAGATGTTTCAGAAGTTCGCGTTGGGAAGCTGTCACCCTACGGAATAGAAGCATTAAGGCACATCAGAGATTTTTTGGGTGTTAAGTTTGTCATGAAGCCTGATGCCTCCACAGGAACTGTCAATCTTATGTGTCTTGGTTCTGGATTTCAGAATTTGTCCAGAAAAGTATCATGATAAAGAAATGGTGGTGGTTTCATATACAGAAAAGTGTGACACTTCTGTATCAGCATATTCTGAATGGCTCGACATTCATCAATGGGGTGGTTTTGAGTGAAATCAAGCACAAGAGTGTCACACAGGCTGGAGATTTTGATGTGGTCGCTAGTTGTAAAGCTTGTAATGAGAGTACTGTAGGAAGCAAACATAGAATCACATGCCCTCATCTCCCATTGGGGTTGAAATTTTCGGTATTAGAGTGTTCTAATTCATATATATTTTTGATAATACTTTCTTTTCTGGTTCAGGTTCTGGTTTTTCTTTGGTCTATCGGAAACAAACTCTTTACCTTCTAAGGTTTGCGTACACACCACCCTTCCGACCCACTTGTGGGATTACTGATCTTGTAATTTTTCTTTTGGTTGAAAAAATCATTTTCTTCGTTGTCAAGTTTCTAACTTGGAAGTTGAAACTATTAGAGCTGTCTTTTTTTTCTCTTTCTTTGGGGTCCTTCGCTGCCTTTCGAAACTACAACATAACTATTTTACCTCCAGAAATAACTTTCAAGTTGTTTGATCATTTTGCCTCACTTTCTGATTTTCAATGGTCAACTTTTAGTTAATTTCTAAATCGAAACTTATTTATTCCCTATAGGGGTGTGCATTTGGTTTTTCGATTTGGTTTTGCACTATTCGGTTTGGATATTTTAGTTTTTGGTTTTGTAAAAGTATAATCTAATCCGATTCAAATTAATTTGGTTTGGTTTGATTTTTCCTTATTCGGTTCGACTTTTTTCGATTTGGTTATTCGGTTATGTCAATAATTAATANTTTGGTCTATCGGAAACAAACTCTTTACCTTCTAAGGTTTGCGTACACACCACCCTTCCGACCCACTTGTGGGATTACTGATCTTGTAATTTTTCTTTTGGTTGAAAAAATCATTTTCTTCGTTGTCAAGTTTCTAACTTGGAAGTTGAAACTATTAGAACTGTTTTTTTTTAATCTTTTTTTGGGGTCCTTCGCTGCCTTTCGAAACTACAACATAACTATTTTACCTCCAGAAATAAACTTTCAAGTTGTTTGATCATTTTGCCTCACTTTTTGATTTTCAATGATCAACTTTTAGTTAATTTCTAAATTGAAACTTGTTTATTCCCTACAGAATAGGGGTGTGCATTCGGTTTTTTTATTTGGTTTTGCACTATTTGGTTTGGATTTTTTGGTTTTTGGTTTTGTAAAAGTGTAATTCAATCTGATTCAAAATAAATTTGGTTTGGTTTGGTTTGGTTTTTCCCTATTCGGTTAGACTTTTTTCGGTTTGATTATTCGGTTATGTCAATAATTAATAACATAATCAAAGTAATAATATTTAATCCCTTAAATATACTTTCTAATATAAATCATAAGTAAAACTTAAAATCCAATACTTATAAGTATATCTATTATAGATGTAATTCAAACATAAAATATAAACGTAATCATCATGAAAAGCAATAATAAAAAAGGGACAAAAGTGGTTAACTCCAACTTAATTCTAAACCTAAAAATTATATATATATATATATATATATATAATTCGGGTTTTTTTTTCTTCAGTTTTTCAGTTTTTATTTTTTAAAACCTGAAACCAAACCAAAAAACCAAACAAAGTAATTTATTAATCCAAAATTAATTCAAAAAACCAAAAGATCAATCCAAATAAAAATTTGATTTAATTATTCGATTTAATTCAAATAGTGCACAAAGGTTCTTTCAAATTGGAAATATTTTTAATAAGTACAATTAGGTAACATTGAAAAGCTCTGCAGTTCTACCTCCCATTTTTATAACATGACAGGTCATTTTTAGTTAAACAAAATTTCTTTTGGTCAATCCTCGAATTATCTTGAATATTCAAAAGCAACATGGACTATAAACTCTATAGAATAGATTATTTTTCTTTTAATCCTTTTTATTTACGTCGAATTGTCAATAAAATTTTCCCAAACGACAAACAATAAGGTCACAATTTTCCCAAAGTTACGATGATTGTTTTGACTATTTGTGAATATTGATTGTAGACCATTATAAATTATAATCAACCCTTTGATTAAAATTGCTCCTCCTAAAGACCCTTTCTATTTGTAACCAAAATATATAAAAAAGAAAAAAAAGGTGGAAATGGGTGTCAATATTTGTCTCTTCTTCTTTTTTTTTTCCTTCTAAATCTTTTGAATCTTTCCATTATGATTTATGACGTAGTACTTACTTCTTTCATTAGCTTTTTTTCATTCTATTTTTAGACTTTTTTTTATCCTCACATCTTTTATAAAAATACTACCTCCGTCCATATTATTTAGAGAGAAATATTAAAAATACCTCTAAAAATTTGATATCAAGAATAGAACACTCAAACCTCAAACAAGTTTTGCAACCCCTTAATCACTACACTAAATCTTTAATTTATGTCAAGATGTGTTAACACTTGTATATATATTTATTAAATCAAATTTTGATCAATAAATACAATGTAATTTTGACCTAGGGTAGCTCCGCCTTACCCAATCTGCGACATGACATAACAAGTAGTTTCAAACTCTTGTAGGAACGCGCAACTCTTAATAAAAAGTTGGAGAGAAGTGTTGAAAATACCACTAAACTTAGTGAGAATTTAGAGGTGTATTTTACTCATATGGTTTGTGTATTTCAGTTCCATTAGTGAAGTAAGTGAATGTTTTTAATGTTGTCAATAGTTCAAAAATAAAATTAATAATTCACATTAAATATAAAAGTATTTTCAATTTTCTCTATTACTTATCTAGGCATATAAAAAGAGAAAGTGGACGAGTAATATAGACGTAGGTTATAGGAATATTATTATTATTATCAAGAAGAGGTAAAGATAGAATAGCATCCACTCAAAAACAATGAAATAGCAACCAAGAATGAGCCCACACGTAGCAGCTAACACCAAAAAGACAACTTATCAAAAAAAAAAAAACAGTGTACTTTAATTGATTGTACATTTCACCATTTCCCACCACACCCAATTTTTATTTTTAACATTTTCATATTCGCCCTTCTCTCTCATTCATTGCTTCGGTTGGAGATTCCATTACAGTTCCAATTAAGAAAAAATCATACAAAGGAAAAAACAACAGCTCAATAATCACGAAATCTACATTTGTTGTTCCTCCAAATTGATTGTATCTTATATTTTTGCACCCCTGTCACGGGTTCTTTGCCTTTTCTTGATTTCACTTTTGATTACTTCTTCACATTCCTTCAATACCCATTTTACATTAATAAAAATATCATCTTTTGGCTTTCTTATCGGTTTTTGTTTCTGGGTTTTGTGTATTGTGGAAAGTTGCATCCTTGGGAGGTGCATGCTGTTGATTTTTCTGAAATCTGCAGATTTTTGCGGGGTAAGAAGCAATGTTTTTGTTATGATCTGTAAGCTTTTGTGTGCATTGGTTATATATCTTTGGTTTATTTCTTTTCTGGGTATTGATTGGAGTATTGTGACTTTGCTTACTTTTCTGGACCTGATCTCTTACATTGTTCTAGATTTGGGTTGTTTGACCTTTGATTTGGTAGCATCTAGTGGTCATAAAAATAAAATCTTGAAAATGGGTCGGTGAATAGAAGTTAGTTTGCCGTTGTTTCTGACGGTTTGGGGTGGGTGTGGAAGGAAGGTGAAATTACTTTGCTGATTCACTTTGCATATGTTGTAATGCTGTGATTTTAGTTTTTCTGGTGCAATTTGTTTTCTGTTTATCTTAAGGTTTGTTGAGCTAGAACTTTTAGTTGATTTAAGTGGTATGATAGTTTGCAGAATGTTTTTGAGTTCATATTAACACAGGGGATAAATAGTCGTAGTGGAGAAGTAGTTTTAAGTTCTACATGATCTTAATGCGAGCTCTTTTACTTCCAGTAAGAGTTCATTGACTGGCTATCTTAGGAAGGCAGCAATCAAGAAGATTGATGCCAAGAGTGGGTTCAAGTTGGATCATGATTGTTTCATTGTGATTTTGGAGGATCGGACACTCCAGTGATTTAGGAGGAAGACAGAGGAGGGAATATAAGGCATTCAAGTGTATTAAATGATGTTTGTGGCTTATATTTTGAGCTATTCATAGTTAAATTGATATATATATTTTGGATACAGATGATTTTCTTGTCATAGCTGCCTGTATGCAGTTTGATCTTTAGGATACTTGCAGCTACTCATTTTCATCTTGAAAGGTTTCAAAATTATCCTTCCAAGTCTTTTCTCAACGCGCATCAAATACATTTATTATGCTCATAGTCCTTATTAACAAACATTTATCATGCTCATACTATATTAAGAAGCTGCTTCATGCTAATAGATGTATTTCTGAATTTTCCATTTCAGGAAGCTCTGGGATATATTGCAGTGTACATGTATAGGTGATCTTCATTGTATAAACATAGATAGTTGTTAAGAAGAGAGCTAAAGACATGACAACTGCAATCGGTAGAAAGGCAGCTCCTGCACGGAATGTAGTGGCATTTAGATCTTATCAGAGTCAGGCTGAGACTCTGGTTAAAACTTATTTGTTAGCAGATCCTTTTATACCTTACACTTCTGTCTTTGCTGGCATATTTGCTTGCAAAATGGTAAGGTTTATTGATTATAGATCCTTTTATCCTTTTCATTCTTGTGACTATTGAAGAAAGGAGTTCCCTTTTTTATTAAAAGTTGAGTCATACTTGATGAAGAAATTTTGACATTTTCTTGGTCTTCTCTCTTCATGGTAGTGAAGGAAAAGTAAAGATTGGGGGAAACTAATAAAACATCTAATTGGTTTCACCAGAAAATTATAGATCATGTCCTACATAATATACTTTCATGTGCTGCACAATTTCCCCCCTGTACTACTGTTCCTTTTAAACTCTTTTGGCTCTTCACAGGTCTATGATCTATGTCAACTGATCAGCAGTTTTTACTTTAGGACGTACACTACCCTAACAAAAATTCAAAGGACTGAGTGGAACAACCGGTAATTAGTCATCTCTATCTCTATCTTTCCCAAGGATTTAATGATTCACTTCTCATGTTTGTGAGACTTATTTTTCTGCAGTGGCATGTCAACAGTTCATGCCATTTTCATATCTGCTGTGTCCACGTATTTTGCGTTCTGGTCCAATCTTTTCTCTGATCAAAATCCCGATGGCCTTTTAATCACCAGAAGTTCACCACTATCAACTTTTGCATTAGGGGTAAGTAATCTTCTACCGTATATGATGAGTATTGTCTAGTTATATCCCTTTCATTTTGGATTTCCTTGAAAGGTTTTGATATTTAGGAATTTGAGATCCAGTGACATATCTCTCTGCTGTAGAACAAAGATGGCTCTGGTATTGATACTTGTAATGCTAGTGTAGGTGGAACTTCAATTATAAATTATTTATTAAGTATGTTCTGTGGATTCATCTCTATTTCTGCTTCTTTACTAGAAATTTTAGGCTCAATTTTTCTTTTGCAAAAGATTACTGATTGTTGTTTCCTATATGTACCTGTTTCTCTATAGGGGAAAGACAATTGATTTTTGGGGGTCAAAGGGATACAAATTCACACTTAGCATGGGGTAGAATCCCATTGGTGCCAGCCCGCCTAGCTAAGCTAAGGCTTATTTACTTGTGTGTCTTTTATGTTTTCCCCCCCTTGCTTCTTTTTTTATGTGCAAACCAGGTGGTGAAGGTGCTGAGAACGGTAATATGGTGGCATTTCTTTTAAAACCGTTCTCTGATTTCAACTCAAATAACTTGCCTTGAACCAAGTATTTGATGCTAAATCTTAACTAAAGAAAAAAAACAATTGTGCATACTAAAATCACCTTTTGAGTTGACCATAAAAAAGATAACAGTATTCCACATCTGAAGAACCCACATTAAAGACCAAAAAAGAACCCACATTGTTTTATAGACATTTATTGAGTGTCATATTCATTCCCCATTCCTGTGGCCTGGCCTTCCAGAACAGAACACGCCCATGCGCCCGCACACACACATTTATATATGTACTTATATTTGGAACTTGGGGGAAGATATTTGAGACTAACTAATTACCTTTCACAATAAACTTAATATAGTCTATTATTAACCCGTATTACTTCTCTTTTCTGGGCCAACCAGCGACTTGTTAGAGTGAACTAATACATGAATAAATTGGTTAAATGATAATACTTTTAGATTCATAAAGTACATGAAAAAGTTGGTCTCATACAGGGATTTATTAGACTCACAAGATTGATTGAAAGGAATAATGAAGATAAAAAACCGGTTTTTGAAGTTTAATCACTTTGGGCATGAATTTGGAAGGATATGCACTGTTGCAGAATTGGAATAAAACGGACAAGATAGAGCAAAATGGATGTAGATGATTCATATGATAAAATCTAAATAATTTGAATGGGATAAAGTTGATTTATTCATGATTTAATTGCATCGTATAGAGAAATGTGAGGAGGGATTCCCAAAGGGGGTTTAAGGTTGTGGATTATACGGAGGCTATGGTCCCTGACTATTTCAGAAACTGTTGAAGAATCATATGAGATATCGCTTTTTGGAGGTTAATCAAGATTGAGAAAAGGAGCAGCAATTAGAGGAACCTTTTTTGAAGCTCTAACTAGCCTCAAGGCAGACAGATCCAAGATTTAAGCTTTATGGGTTCACCTTTTAAGTTTTTTAGCGTTGAACTCATCGTATTCTTAAAGTTACGGGTTCATAATACTATTTGTTATAAATTTCATAGTTTTTTACACATAAATTTATGCTTTGCGTCGAAATTACTGAGTTCAAATGAACTTGGTACTGATACTTTGAATCCACCTCTGACTAGCCTAGAGGGATACCCGATTCCCGAGGAGGATGTGATGTTGTTGAGGCCTGAGGGGAAAAGGGAGGAAGATGTCAGTGAAATCATATGATTGGGTGTTATCTTTAGAGTGGGATAGGAGGGAGGTGAGTACGGCACCGAAGTACGTAGGAAGGTTGTTATTTTAACCTGGTGGACAATGCATTATTGATGGTGGACAACTCAAGGAAGGAGAGGAGAAGAATTGTAGGGACTTCATGCTCCTTGTGTAAGATAATTGGTGAAAACACCAACCAATTCCTGTTACATTTTATATTCACTACACAGTTGTGGAATTTCCCTAGTTCTCTGTCAATGTTTCTTTGTAAGTACCAATCACAGCTAAAGAAACCATCATGAGCCGGAGGTATCAAAATGTCAACAGAGAGAAAGAGACAGTTCCTTCTCTGTTTTGTTCCTTCCTCGGCAATCTTGGGAGTTTTCTGATGTAGGCTCCCTGGGTACGGTTTCAGAGTTTATGTAAATGCCCTATCTTCAAAGTAAGCTTCTAACTATGTTTTCTTATATTTTTTAGACTAATGTGAGATGGAAGAGACAAGATTGTTCTACAGTAGTGAAGGAACAGAAATAGTATAAGATGATCTCTTTTGCCTTGCGTACTTTAGTAGTGCAAGGAACACAAGTAGGAGAAAAAGATCTTTTTTGTTTCATGTACTTATTTGGTGGGAGTAGGAAATATCAGTATCATAATGGGATAGCATAAATGAGCTTTGGTTTAGTCGCTCTCACTTTTGTTCAAATCGTTCACACCAGCTTGGCTGTCAATGAATGCTCTTTTTTCTATATTCAACCAAAAAAAAAGAACCATGAAATATTAAAATACTCAAGAACTTATTGTCTTTCCTTTGCTTAGGTGTTTTCTGTAAATACAAACTACAAAAATGTATTGTTTCTTTTGTTTCCTTCCTATAACACTGCAACAGCTTCCTGAAAAAAGATGTAGCTTCAGAAAAATCAGTGCAAAAAGTTAGTTTTTATTTCTTTAAGCTGGTATAATGTGTATTAGAGTTCCATTATGTGGTTCATTAGCTTTATTCCGTGGTATTTGCATGATTTCATTTGGTTAGTGGACTGGGATATGTGGTCATGGTGCATTAACTTGCTTGAACGTAAAGAGTCAATATAGCAGGTATGCTGGTCAGGACTTACTAACCTATTAGCTTTGAACTTGATTTACCTCTCTTATTTTCATGTGCCAGTAGGTATATCAGATATCAAATTCTCTCGGTATATGGCCATTTTAATCCTCTCACCTTGTGACTCTGTCAGGTGTCAGCTGGGTACTTTGTTTCAGACCTTGGAATGATTTGCTGGTTTTACCCTTCTTTGGGTGGATTAGAGTATGTAAGTACATATTCTCCAGTGGAAAAAAACTTCATTTAGCAAAGATTTATATGTTGTATGTCAAATTTTAACTGTTGATTTTCAGGTTGTCCATCATTCTCTTTCAGCAATTGCTGTAGCATACTCCATGTACACTGGAGAAGGACAACTTTATACGTTCATGGTACTCATATCTGAGGTGACAACACCCGAGATCAACATGAGATGGTAGGTGCTAAGAGCACCTGTTGGGGAAGTGCAGCAGTATTCATGTTGTAGCACCCTATGAACTTATGTCTCTTTATGTCTTTTTTTCAGGTTTCTTGATACAGCTGGATTGAAAAGGTCTTATGCATATCTGATTAATGGTGTGGTGATATTTTTTGCATGGTTGGTAAGTGATACCTTCAACATGAACAAACTTGTTTGCATGGTTGGTTACATGGATGTAGGAATGGAGATTATCCAGGGTACACTTGATTTTAGCAAGTTTCTTCATATGCTGAAGAATCTGAATGATGTACTTTAATCATGTCATACCTGTTTAACAGGAATATTCAAAGCAAATGAAGAGTCCATTAAACATAAGTTGCATGTCATATAGAGAGGACCGTTACACTTTTTAGTGCATTGGTTACTCCTCTCATCTAAATTTTCTAATTCTAGACAGATCGGGGAAATGATTGCTCCTTAGAATTGATAAATGACTTGATTCCATTGTCTTTAAGACATCTAACCTATTGATCGATTCCTATTAGCATTTGCTAAACTGAATTCTATTTACTATTTGCAGGTTGCAAGAATATTGCTGTTCATTTACATGTTTTACCATGTCTCTTTGCACTATGATCAGGTGATTCTTCATTTTTTGTCAACTCTCTCTCTCTGCTCAACAAACCCTTAACTTTTTCTTCTGAGGGATTAGGCTATTTTGGAATACGTTCTACTACTCTCCGGAAATGCCCAAAGAAGTTCCGATAATTATTTACCCTAGTCAAAATCCAACCATTTTATTTGTTAACTTCATTAGACGTAAAAACACATCAAAGTCTTGATCTTAAGAATTTTATGGCCTTAATTGTAAGACTAACAATATTATATGAGAGTGAATCTAACATATTCATAAAATGAGTGTTGCAGAAATGCAAATGTTAAGAGTGATGTGTGATAATACAAGATTAGACATATTCGATAGGAGATGAAAGAAACATAGATAGACGATGAACTGAGAGATTGCTTGAGATGGTCGTGTCTTACATAGATGTCCAAATGTTACGTCCGCAGATGTGGAACCATGATGAAGAAAGGTGTTATAAGTTGACAGGGTAGACCAAAATGCCATGGAAGGAAGTTGTTTATTGTGTTATAAGACCTACAATCTCTTGGAATCCATGCAAACTTGGGGAAAAGTAGAACATAAAGTAAGCAAAAGATTCATACAGGCTATGACCCTTCGGGGTGGCCCAGTGGTTTGGGATTGGGATTTCCATGTTGGAGGTCTCAAGTTCGAAACCCCTTGCAAGCGAAAGCAAGGGGTTTGCCTTCTGGGTCAAGCTCGTCGCACTGGGCTTGCCTAGTGCGGGTTACCTCTCCTAAGTGGTTTGCGAGCTATTGCATAGGAGCGGGGTTTTTACCTTGTGCGCACCCAAAAGGGTAGCGCTGCCGGTTTCCCTTGTCATCAAAAAAGAATCATACATGCTATGTCCTATAATCCATTAGTTTTTTGAAATACTTAGACATGGGGGTATGCTTACATCATGTCTTCTTTTTGGTAGGTTTGTTTTAATCCTTTTACATATTTGTATGCCTGTAGTAATGCAAATTTGTATCTCACCTAAGTTTTAAAATTGTCATTATAGAAAATAATATATTCATATTTACACATGGAGATTAACCATAAGTAGCAATAGGTAATCTAATCTTTATTGACTGAGAAAATTCTATAAAGTAAATATACCTTTTAAACAGCTGATATACTAGTAAAGAGACCTATATGGATCTATAGAATATTCACATGAAGGAATCAACACTAAGCTTAATCCGTCTCCCCTGTAGAACTTTTGGCACTGTGCAGTCCATTTTCTTCACATATCTTGTATAAGATTAGACAGCATATGAGACAGACCTTTTGCTGGTTAAAAGTTTCTTCTTACTTCAAAAAAGTTAATTATTGGCTGATGAGTAATGCTGTTCTTGAAAGTGATGAATGGTTTTTATTTCTGTATTATATATGAGACGTGGATCTACATGAATGTCTCTGCAACAGTATACGAGGTTTGGAAATAGTATAAGAGGTTCTTTTTTCAATATTCTTTTTCTTGTCCCCTCATTCTTTTCCTTTTGTGTACTTCAAGGAGTTTTAGGGTGCTTCATTTCCTTTCTTTCCAATAAGTGCAATCTATGTATCTTCTCATTCAAGATGTGCTAGTATCAAATGATTTATATCATCTACTTATGTTTGTCCTTGAAACATTAACTGATTGTAGGTCATTCACATGCACATTTTCGGTATTCTTTTGGTTTTTGGAGTTCCGGCAGCTCTTGGTGTAATGAACTTAATGTGGTTTGGCAAAATTATTAAGGGGTTGAAAAAGAATCTTTCGAAAAGGGTGTGACGAGATGTCAGTTGTTAGTTTAATTCATTTTTCCCATGAACTCCTCTATACTGTACAAATGGGTTGTAAGTTAGCTAGCTGAAAGGGGAAGAGAGAAGGATTAAAGACCTCGGAAGAATAGATTGTAAAATCAACAGAAACGAATACATGTAACTGGATACTGGCAAAGCATGTTCAAGAAGCTCACATATTCTATATCTATTGTGTGAAGGAAAGTAGAGCAATTCAGTGAGAAGCCCCAACGGTAAGTAAGTAACAAGAGCCCTGTATAAGTGATACAGTTGTTTTCATGCTATAAACATCTCAGAGCCAGTAATTCCACCTGCATGTTAGCGTGTTCATATGATTTTGTTGTTTCCTTCAACTTTAATTTACTCATGTACGAGTCATCTCATTTTGCTTCGATTCTTTGTTTGGTGTCACGCCTTCAAGGCGTGTATAGTTTTTGGATTTTTTCATTTTCCTTGTAAAGATGTAAGTGTTCAAATGTGAACTTTGTTTTCTCTTGCAAGTATTTAATGTTTTGCATCAAAGATAACATACAGATGACAAATGCGCTTGAATTTTGATGAAGATAGATTGCAGTTAAATGTGTTTTAACTAGATAATCATTTAAGAAGAAATGTGCATCTTTAGTTGAGCAATGAGCACACAATTTCTCTTCCCAAAACAAGAACAAGTCCATTTCTCTGTGCAAATGTAAAAATTGGTTTTGCAAAATCAAAATTATTTTTAGTTGACAAATAATGGCATGTATGAGCTTTTTCTCAAACGAAAATGACATAGATAAGTTGAATTCTTAACAAATGACATTGATGAGTCTTTTTTCAAAGTTCGATAACATATTTGAGACTTCTCACTTTTTCAATAACCCACACTCCGCCTTTAAATGCAATTGAGGTATCTAAAATCCGCCGAATCTTTAATGCTCTAATAATATTAAAATTTGCAGATTAAAACAAACAAAGGTTGTTATAGATGGTATAAAATATAATTGAGTAGTAATAAAGAGACAAAAATGTAATTGTATTTTATATAGTTAGACAAAAACAAGTGCAGGCAGGCAGTTACTTATACTAACTTTGATTCTTCAATTTCCAATAGTTTCATGTCATTTTCCAGTATCTCAAGTTTACGATAAAAAGTGCAGCCACCTTTTTTATTTAACAAATATTAGCAAGTACAATTCATGGGTTGTATAAACCATATACTTGAAAGTGACTAACTCATTATTTTAACCAAATTAGTATAAAGCAGTCAAATCACTGACATTTTTCTACAAATAGAAAAAGCTATGTTGCATACTTAAATAATATTTTCTTTTTCTTTTTTCATTTTCTTAAAAATTATTTGGAAAGTTTTCAAAATTAACCCCTTACGTTTTCAAGTTTTTCGTGTTTCCCCCCTATATTCAGGTCAGGATGAATTGAAAGCTATGTAGTAGGAATTAATTCTAAAGATAAGATGGAAAAATAGAAATATGATGTCAATAAATTCAATATCGGATATTGCAAAATAGAAATATTATGTCAATAAATTCAATATCGAATATTGCAAGTTGAACATTTATTTCGAGAAAATTTGGCTAATGAATCCATTTGAGTTGCCAATTGGTGAAATAGCCTTCTTTGATAACGTTTCATACAGGGCGAATCAAACATATCAGTGACCTAAAATCAAATTCGAACAGAGGTCTTAAATTTTGATTATTATTTTTTTTTAAATGAAGTTTATTATAGTCGATCCATATATTTTTGAGACATAGTATTTTAGATTTATCAAACTTCAAATAATTTTTCCACTTATATGAAAAATTTATATTTGTTATCGATAAAACTCAATATTCTATAATTTGTTATTACTTAAAGAAAAGCCCCCTCAATTTTGAAGACCTAAAACAACTGTTTTTTTTAGGCTCGTAAAGCCGCCACTAGTTCCATACACCAAGAAAAGATTGAATGTGTACCTAACCACAAGAATAGAACCTTCAAATTTCATGACTAAATGCTCATTTATTTTATGAGTAAAGAGATGGAAGTATAGTTCATCTATTATTGCTAAGATTACAATTTAGTTTTCAATCAAGTTTGTCTAAATACACACTAACATGACGACGAAAGAACTCACATTTGGAATAATAAGTCACATTAAAATATTACTATAATTAGGGAATAAATTAGATCTCAAATTGTAGAAACTTGAGATCTAGATATTCAACAAATTAATATGGCCTCAAAGGCAAAACTAAAATATGTTTTATCACTCCAAATATTTCTGAGATCGATGAGAAATGGGAAAATAATATCGTACAATAAAGCTTTGGTCTATACTGATCACTACACTTTGAATGATCGCAATTAATTAACGGCGATAACTTAATTGCCATTAAATATATTCTTAACACTTTTTGTAAATGTTTCTAAAGCCTGCAGTGACATTGAATTCAATGATAATTAATTAATATCGATAAAGACTTTATCATTCTTTATTAATGTGCATATTATTGATGTTAAAAATTATTTTTGTTGTAGTGGCTAATGTATTTAGCTAGGGAGTTAGGAAGCCACTGAAGAAAATTTCAGAAGTATAGGGGTGTGAAGTGTAAAAGCAGATCAACAAAGGGGTAAAATGAAAACAAACTAAACAAACAAAAGAAAAAAGATATTATGACAAGGTGGCGTAGTTTAAGGAATATAGCGTCATGTCCACATCAGATTAAACTTTGCTGCATTATGATCTGTCTCGAGTTTCGACACTGCTGCGAGGCGGAGTCATGATTAAGAATTTGATGGTTCTAAAATTACAGATTAAACTTTGTTGTCTCGACATTGCTGTCAATTCAAAGTCGAAGCCAAGATTAAGAGTTTTTGGGATCTAAAATTAGGAGTTTGGAGTTTCTAAGTTTTTTTTAAAATTAAAAAGAGAAACTTTTTGTTGATAGTAGGGTTTGAGAATCCACAACTCTAGCGTGAAAAGTATTTTCACAAGTTAATATACATACATATATATTTATTTAACTTTCTACTATAAATATAGAATCTACAGAAAAACTATTGAATTCGTCCAAACTCACAAACCTCCACTTAGCTCCACCTTTGATTGCCATCCTACTTTGATTATGATATATCGCCTCTTTGTTTTCAATACTATAAAACCAACCAAGGCAAGTACCAATAACGGGTGTAGCGAAATGGATGAGATTATTTTTTTTTTGTTTTTTTTTTTTTATGTTTACCGTTTTAAGTTATGAGAATTGTGTTATATTTAACCAGAAATGTTTTAACATACGAAGTTGAAATTCGAATAAGCAGTAAATTTCAAATAGATAATGATTATTTTAATATTTTTTTCTTAGAAAAATGAAAAATAAAAAACGGTTCTTGTTGGTAGTGACATGGTGGCCACTATCTCAAATCATGATCATTTGTGAATCATCGATCATGCTTCTACTTTTTGTTCGTAGTACATGTTTTTTTGTTTTTTTTCCCTTTGTTTGTTTAGTCTAAGATTGATTTTGATGCAGTTAAGATTGTTTGGTTTGTATTAATTATAACTTACACAAGGATTTTTTACATCATCGGAGTAAAGAAGAATTGGCTAATGGAGAATTGAATCCATCCGTAGAGGACATTAATTTCTTAATTCATTTTAGATTAATGAAATTTGGAAAGATTAATTCAGTAGGCGTTTGTATATTAACAAAAAAATAATGTGATATTTGAAGAAGAAGAGCATTTTGAAAATAGTTGTAAACGAGTACTACAAAATTAGTCAAATATTGATGATTTGTTAATGTTTTGCTCTAATGTGCACGTTATTAAAGAGATTAAAAGACTATGTTTAGTTGTAAATCCTTTTGATTCGAATATTATGTCACGATCCAAAATCAACGATCATGATCAATATTAAATTGACAAGCCTAACTCGTCGAGTTAACCAATTATAAACTTAGATCTCCGTGACAAACACATATAAAGAGTGGTCCAAATCTGTGTCAGATGCGCCGCTTCTCGTAATGTCATCATTTAACTAATATGAATTAGCAAAACTATTTAATTTGTTCATAGTATTATTAGTATAGTAGTAGCATTTTCTTGTGTGCATTTCCACGTGCAAACCACTTCTCATTTACTTCCATAAGGCAGCTTTTTAAACTCAAACATGACACCCTCTTTAAACACTCCTTAATTATAAATTTATAATGATACTAAAACTAATATATAATCATTATTGATAGAAATAATTAAAATAACAGCACGCCTAGTAGTTTTTCAACTGATTGGTACGTACGGAATCGATCTATTCAGGTAATATGCGGCCTACTATCCCTTTCTAGAATGACTGAATCACTATAAGAAAAGCCATGCAAACTCATTTCATTTTCACTTTAAATTATTGTGCAACAAGATTCCTCTTTCTGGCCCACATCTCGACTAATTTTACGGTGTACTAGTAACTTTGCATAGAAGAAATCACCTAATGTAACGCATCTTGATTAATTTCATGGTGTATATATTAATAACTTTGAATAGGAGAAATCACCTAATGTATTTTGTCTCCGAGGTTTGAACCTAAGACCTGAATCCACTTCGTTGACACAAGGTCACATTGGTACACTTTCTTATTTCTTTCCTATACATTTTTATTTATTTATTGAAATACCCATTAACAAAAAAATAACAAAGAAAAGGAAAAATTAATTAATCATTCTTCACCATGCAACATCTGTAAGCACAGAAAAGCTTAAGTTAAAGTTCAAGAAACCCTAATTCCCTCCATTAACACTAGAAATTGCTATAAATACCAGCTTCCTCTTGCATTATTTCATGTTAAGAATTTAAACATCAAGGAAAATGACAACATCTTTTATTAGCCTCTCAACTTACTTCTTCATCTTCTTCTTTCTTTCTAGTGCATTGCTTCATTTCAACCAATGCTATGCAAAGGGAAAAAAACCTTCTTATTCCTTGGTGTTAAGCTTAACTCAAACGAAAACCAGCCTTACGATACCTAAATCATCGTATAATTTAGTGGAAAAAAACTCAGAAACATTGGACATAAGGGAGCCATTGAGAGAAGTGAGAGATGGTTATTTGATATCTTTGAATATAGGAACACCCCCACAAATTATCCAAGTGTATATGGATACTGGAAGTGACCTTACTTGGGTACCTTGTGGTAACCTATCATTTGATTGTATAGATTGTGATGACTATAGGGATCACAAGCTAATGTCAAGCTTTTCTCCTTCATTTTCATCTTCTTCCTATAGGGATTTATGTGGTAGTTCCTCTTGTATCGATATCCATAGCTCCGATAATCCTTTTGATCAATGTACTATTGCTGGATGCTCATTGAATAGTCTACTTAAGGGCACTTGTTCTAGGCCATGTCCTTCTTTTGCTTACACATATGGTGAAGGTATCGTATCGGGAACCCTAACTAGAGATACTCTTCGAGTTCATGGGACTAGTTCAAACCCTAATTCCATTAGGGAAGTCCCAAAGTTTGTCTTTGGATGTGTTGGAACAACTTATAGAGAGCCTATTGGGATTGTAGGGTTTGGTAAAGGGCCACTTTCTTTGCCTTCACAATTAGGGTTTCTTCAAAAGGGTTTTTCACATTGCTTCTTGCCTTTCAAGTTTGCAAATAACCCTAATATATCTAGTCCTCTAGTTGTAGGGGATCAAGCCATTTCCTTCAAAGAAAATTTCCAATTTACTCCTATGTTGAAAAGCCCTATGTACCCTAATTTCTATTACATTGGCTTAGAAGCTATAACTGTGGGAAATGGTGCCACTACACAGGTTCCCTTAACCTTGAGAGAATTTGATTCTTTAGGCAATGGAGGAATGTTGATTGATTCCGGAACCACTTACACTCACCTACCTGAACCATTCTACTCGAATCTTCTCACCGCCCTTCGATCATCCATAAATTACCCACGTGCTGAGGATATCGAGGCACAGACAGGGTTTGACCTATGTTATAGGCTCCCATGCCCTAATAACAACCTTAATAGTCTAGTTACCGATGATTTCCCTTCAATAACATTCCATTTCTTGAATAATGTTAGCCTTGTTTTGCCTAATGGGAACAATTTCTATGCCATGGGTGCACCACGAAACTCAACAGTGGTGAAATGTTTGTTGTTCCAAAGCATGGAAGATTCCGAAGAAGGGCCAGCGGGGATTTTCGGAAACTTCCAACAACAAAATGTGGAAGTTGTGTATGATTTGGAGAAAGAAAGGATTGGGTTTCAAATTACTGATTGTGCCTCAGCTGCAACTTCTCAAGGGCTTCACAAGACATAGCTACATAAATAAATATTAATGAAAGTAATTGGATTCTGCTAGCTACTTTTGTGTCCAATAAAAACTATACATATATGGACCTCAGCCAGGAGCTGTAATTTTAAATTTAGTGCTTTTGTTTTATGATGTTTTTGTGTATTGTTGAAGAAAGTTTAACAAAAAAAAAATCATTTTGAATTGTATCTGCAATACTTTCAACAATATGACATATCTATCATTTTTATTTTTATTTTAATATAGCGAAAACAGTACCAACATGCATATGGATTACATAATAAGGATTATTGATACAACAACATGTATATCCCGTGTAACCCCACAAGTGAGGTCCTGAGAAATTGATAAGAAACTAATTTTGTAGAGGTTGAGAAACAGATTGTTAAGATTTTACGTAGGAATAGATGTATATTCTTGTATTGCTACAAAGAATTGGGATAACAATCCTACAATTTTATTACTGTAATGTATATGCTACTATACATATATAGTTCACATAATTGATAGAAGAAAAGTAAAAAAAAAAAATTTTACCTTCGAACAATAATTAAAACGAAAACTATAAAATGTGAATCACTTAGTTTTTCACTGGGAAGATAGAGAAAATATGCTTTAGTTATTAATAAGGAATAGAACAGATAAAAGGGGACAGTAAGTCAGTGATATTGGAACTTCCTTTGGGTCGACTTTGAGGTTTTAGTTTAGAGTTTCAAATGCTTTTTGTCTTCTTCAAGGTTAAAAAAGACGAATGAAATTGCAAAAAATACTCGTGGGAAGTAGATTGGCATCTTGAAACAGCAATAAAGTTGCCCTCCTCCAGACGCGGGATACTTTATGCACCAAATTGCCCTTTTCATTCTCATACTATGTTGTTTGTTCTTAAATCTTTGATTAGTTCAGTTTCTTCGGCATAGTTTAGCATCTTAATATCATTTCGATTAATTTAATTACCAAAGAGGAAGATACATCCCAATGGAAGTGGTTGATATTTAGTAACTAATCATATAGTACTAAAGATCATATATCTATATATCATTAGAAAGCATAGACATAATCTAAAACAAGTAGTACTTGTCTATATTCAGATTGATCAACTCAGCTATCAGTTATCCTCTAAAACAATATTTCAGTATAACAGCCAGGTTGATTTCTTTTGGAACCGACTTTATTCAATGCTCTATAATAATCTATATAGCAGTCAAAAAATATACAAACGAACGTCATTACGTCATTATAGAGAAGTTTGATTGTATATGAATAGCTGATGGCTGATTCATAAGTCCCTCCGATACTACTATTACTACACATCAATCTCAAACGACTGACAGACCCAATGAATATTAAATAGTTATATGATGCATATATTCGTTTAATAGCATACTGAAGCATGTCACAGAATCTCATTACATTAGGAGGATCCATAGAAGAGAGTTCAGCAACATTGAAGATTTTTTTCATGAAATCTGTACAGTGATGGACCATGGGCACAACGAACTCTAACAATCAGCACAAACAAATTAAGCAAAAACAACATTGAGATGAAAAGCACCAGCAGAGATTTAAGAGCAACAAGAAGCAGTAGCCGGTGTTTGAGCAGGCCTATCCATAAGAACCATCCCAGATGGATTTTGTGCTGGCTGAAGCCGAGGCAGTCTCTTTGCTGCAAGTGAACAAACAGTTCAAGAGATATTCAGGTTGATAAAAATGTTAGGTTGTTTCCAGATATATACAGCAATTAGTCAGACAAAATCCAACTTGGTGAGACTATTGCAGAGGAATTTAATAGCTAAGATTAACCACCACAACATTTGGAAGTTCCAAAGGAACCAGTTATTCACTATACGGTGAGATGTTTATTCTTGAGAATGATAGAATTTAAGAGTGATTTTACAATCAAACGTGTTTTTATATATCCAAAGCCTGAGAAGTAACAATTTCGAAGGCATTCTTGTCATTTCTATGATCACATACATGTATCGCTAATACCATGTATCATTATCCACATTGAATTGCCATTTATGATAATGTCAATTTCACCCATAGATAATACATGGTTTATTAATTAGTGGATTGGAAATGCCAACAAAAAATTATACTATATATGTCGAGTACTAGTATTACTTCCAAGTAAAACATCTAACCAATCTAAAGATCCAAAAACAGAATAAACACCACATTTTAAATCATCTAGTGACCTACTCATCAAAAACAATCCTCCATAACTAGTTTAATAATTTCTAGTTCCTCTACTTTATTTTTATTTTTGTTCCCAGTCACGACATGTCATACAAAATGCATATAAGTAGTGGTTTAAAACTGATAACACAACAATAGTGATATGTGTAGCCAATAAGAGCATAAACATGACTGATCTACCATAAATGCTATCTGGCAGTCCAAAACACAACAAAATGAATGCAAGTATTTACCTATTTCAGAGAAAACGTCATTAACATTAGATGCAGTTTTTGCAGATGTTTCCATGAAGAACAGACCATTCTCCTCCGCATATGTTTGTGCTTCCTGAAAAAGCAATAATACCATATCAGTACTGATGTATTTCAGTGAAAAATCTGTTATTCAGAATACCAGTTCAGACACAATGCTAATTGAGCAAGAACTTTTGAGATCTTCTGGATGCACATTTAAGAAATTGAATAGATAACACCAAATCTCATAGACAGAAGTCTATATTTGTAAAATGGGTCACTGACATAAAAAAATTGACTCACTAACCAACTGACCTTTAGACCACGATATTATTTTTAACTATCCACCTAGATTATTAGAAAAAAATCCAGTGATTGTCTAATGCTTTCTTCTACATTTACATCCAAAATGCCAGTTAGGACATAGCTAGGTTAGGAACTGCAAATGAGTTTAGTCCCCAAGGGCATGACCTAACAGTCAAAGAGATCTTGGAAACCAATCCCAGTAGATAGAACGCTATGTGAGTTCTACCCATATACCTAAACTTCAGTTAGTATACTTACCCAGTACCCATGCTGGTGAGAAATATAGATAAACCCAAATAATTAGTCAAGGTGCACAATTATCCCTAGACCGCCTAAATCCCATTCTAGTTTGGGGTTTGACTATTTGAATCCCCATTATACATATTGTTCCATTTGAACAAATTCCATCCCAATAACCAATAATATAGGTTCTCTAACAGTAGAAATTCTCTAAATTTTTCTACTGACATACAAATCTCACTCAATCAAGTGTATCCAAAACCATCATTCGTCATGATACAAACTAAAGATATCACTAATACGGATCTTCAGCATTAAATATAAAACTTAAAATTAAGGCAAAATCAAGCTAGAAAAGTGAGCAGGCAGAGATATTTCAGTTAAGAATCTAGAACAATGCCAAACTACAGTGAAAGAAATGAAACAAGAGGAAAAGTTCTAATGAAAATGCAGAATTGGATGGGAAGCAGAATAGCTCAACTCTAACAAACCTGAGACTTTTCAACAAGATCCCATAGGAAAATATCAATGCATGTTTAAATTATTATCTGTGTGCCTAGATTTACCCACTTTCACCAAATTTGTTTTACTTTTTGATAACTGAGAAATCTCCGATAGTTAGCGGTCACATGGTTCGAAACTCAGTGGATAATGGGTCCACCCCTCTACTTTTCTCCATTTAAATACCAGGCTTTTGTCCGTTCATCACATGCTGCACTCTTACCACTAGACCAAAATTAGGGTGCATCTCTTGGGGGGTTGATAAGAAGGGTGCTCCACTGTTGGTTTTTAAAATAAAGAGAATTACTGGGTATGTTGTTTTTGCCAAACCACATTGCAAATTATACCTTAAACTCTCCTTGTGCTTTATACTCTTAACATCCTTGATGTATTGGAATTGTTAATATTTTTTCCTTGTGATTATTGGCAACTTCCAGCCAACAAGAGCCTTGTTCTTTTCTTTGTGAGTTGGAAAGAGAAGTTGGAAAAGTATCCACACAGATGAATAACCTATTCTTAAATAACAGCAGCCCTCTCTGCCACTACTAAACACTCTCTCCCAACAAAAGGTTGCCAATATTACCTTCTCTTCCCCTTCGCTGTCCATATATGACTACAATTCCAACTCTCTTTAGCATTCTGAAAAAAGGAACAATAACTACAACAAAATAGTGCGATAATCGGAAACAACCTCTCTACCTCCCAATGTATGCAGGCAAGGTCTGCATACACTCTACCCTCCCCACCCCAGACCCCTTGTGGATTTAAACTGGGTATGATGTTGTTGTTGTTCCTCTTCAGCCATCCAACACCACTTTCTCCCTGTCCCCAATAATTCCCACTTTTTCCTCTTTGCTTCTTACAGGTCCTTGAAGATTTCATCCCCCCCCAACCCCCCACCACCACATTTGCCAAAGAGTATTCCTAATAAAAAAATTGTATATATACATGCATCCTTCATTTTCTTTACCATATCTATGTCAAAGAGGTATGATATGAGTACCGTACTTGCAGAAGATTCTTTAAAAGACACTAAACCCCCCCCCCCCCCCCACCCCCCAAAAAAAAAAAAGAAAAATGTACCTTTAGTCCTTTACTGAATACTTACACAGTTCCATATATCGGGTTACCAGTAGCAGCCAGTGTAATGTCGGTCTACCTTCCTTCCCTGAGTTTTTTGGTTTTTTCTTTATTTTATCTTTGCTTTGCTTGGTCGTTTATTTCTTATCATTTCTTTTCTTACTTTAATTTCATATTGTGTTTGCAATAACATTTTCCCACTCATTCATATGAAATATAGTACTTTTTTTGGTGAGGTTTCTGACATTAGGTGGTTGAATCTTTGAAAGATGCGCGTCCAATACAAAATAGAAATAAAATTGGCACAAGAAATTGCAAGTATAATATGTGCTTACTTCAAAATTAGAAATTTCGAATCAGCAACCAAGAAATACTGATATTTTGATTTGAACCGAACAAGAAAGTTATTTTCATTTCAGACAAGGATCTAAGGGTAGGAATTAAATTGCTCTCCTCTGAATCCAGTTCAAGGGGATTCTTATTGAGGCATCAGCACGTAGGCACAATTAGCACACTTATCTGTATCTGGTATCCAAGCCGATTGGACAGATGAGAACCATCACTCTATTTTCATGCTCAGTTAATGAGCTTCAGATCATTGTTATACATGACATCTCAGCCACTACAAAGATAAACCCCGAAGATACTAAGCTATTATAGCCTTAAAAAAATCAAGTACGAAATGCAATTTAGTTGTTATGCACACTAGCATGCAAATGAGGGAACAATGTTTTATCCTAGAAAATGAAGTTACTCTATACCGCTTTAGAACAAAAGATCCATTAATCGTGAAATGAAATGGCACTATTTTGGGATATATTACACTTCTATCTTAAAAAGTGATCAAATCAATTAAAATAATAAAATTAGGTTCTCATTCTTTATTTCGCGCTGCAATTAAAGATTGCACATCAATATTTTTTCATCAACTCTAACTGACTGAGAGAGTGAGTGGCGGGGCCAGGACCCAATTGCTTCAAAAAGCAACCCAAAAAAAGAAAGGGACAGCGGGGAAAGGGAAAAAAGAAACATAAAAGAGCAGGCCAACAATGAAGCTTTAAGCATGTGTGTCTTGTTAATTTCAATGACCGGTTTTACTTTTCAAGTATGGGCAGTAACATGAGAAGGAGAAAATCGCACTGGATACCTCAACCCCTTAGGGTACAGCTTCTAAATCCTGAATGTTATTAGATTCAACTAGTTATCTCAGGCTTGTAGTTGAAACTATCACTCACCCAACTCTTAGATAATTGGGCATGTTTACAACATCATATGCCTAAATTGACAGCCTATTCTCTGGCTAGGCCTTTTGTTTTGTGGTGCTTCTGCACATCACTAACTATAGCATGGAAAACTGTGATTAGTTAGAGGAATAAAATGCACTAACCTCAGCAGCCACTTTTCTTGCATCTAACAAATCGGCCTTATTTCCTGCAAGTGCCATCACCATATTTGGATTACCTGGGACCAGCGTGAGATAGAAAAAAGTAAGACATATGAACAGGCAATATGTTTCATTCAAAGAACACTGATGTATGCATCACGTGAGAAAAGGAACCAGTGCTTAGTTCCTTTGATATGGTTGTGTGACAACTTTCAAGTTCAGACAACCATGGGTGAAGCACTATTTCCAATCCATCCCCTCATATTACCCACCAATTGAGAGCCAAAAGTTAAAAGAGTTTTTCAGCTTTTTTTGGCCATCAAACTTTATCGTAACTCAAGCAGCTGAAACTCTCCCTAATTATACATCAACTATTTCTTACATTAATTGAAGTTAGGAACATTTAAAAACAGCCTTACAATAATGAGTCTTAAGATGTCAAAGGTACCTTGTGCTTGAAGCTCCTGAACCCATTTTTTTGCTCTATCAAATGATGCCTATCAATAATGAATTGAGAATCTTAGTTACCAAAGATAACATGCTAGCACCTACTGACAGCAGTATAGACTGAATTATAAGGATTTGACAGAATCTGGTTAAAAAACTTACTTGATTTGTTATATCATAAACAATTATAGCAGCTGCAGCTCCTCTGTAATACATTGGAGCTAGACTGTGGTATCTCTCTTGGCCTGCTGTATCCCATATTTCAAATTTTACAGTTGCATCATTTACTGCTACTGTTTGGGAGAAAAATGCAGCACCTATGGTTGATTCCTACATAAAACATAAGCAAGTTATGTCAAGTCTCAAGGTCCCAATTTTAAAAACGCAAGTTCAGAAACCATTCTTCACATATCAAATGGTAAACTAAGCACCTACCTGAAATTCAATAAATTGTCCTTTAACAAAACGCAGAACTAGACTAGATTTTCCAGCTCCAACATCCCCAAGGAGCACCTAAAACCAAAAGACACTTCATTAGTTTATCAGTGTCAGGGTCAACACATCAAGTTCATAAACCTGCAGTTCAGAAAAAACTACATCATTAGAATAATCCTTTTTTATCAGGACCACGTCATTAGAATAAGTGAAACAATGATCCCCTAGTGTAAAGTGTATTTATTGAAACAGAACACCAAACATTAAAAGATGGAAGCAGTAAAAGGGGAAAAGGAGCACAGAAATATTGAAATTCAAGATCGGAAGTACTAATCAATAATCACAGTAAGAATAACATGGATTATCATGAACAATAGGTACGCACTTGAAGAAGTAAAAGAGGATTCCAAGTCATGGAAAAAGGAAGTATAATGTATTCCAAACAAGCAACACTTCCACAACATAGCATCAGCAAATAAAAACCAAGTGAAAGATCAAATTTAGCAAATTAGAGTACAAAAAAACAAAAATTATCAGCAAGGCAAAATTTTGAGAAAGAAAAAAAACCCATATCCAATTTTTTGATATAAAACACAAAGCGCAATAAATCATTCAAATTGAGGAACTTTTTGTGATCAAACCCAAAATAAACAAAATACTATAGGTCATGAGCTATGATTCTGAAGAATTAAAGAGGACCCAGATCAGATATAGCAAAAAGAAAGAATCTTTCTGAAATTTGAAGCTAAACCCATAAGCAGAATTGATAAATTAAATATGAGAAGGAAGCACACCAATTTGGCGTTCATATTCTTGTTTCCACTGGTCGCCATAGCTATGATTGATCAAAATTGGGAAAGCGGAAAGTGATTTTTTGGAGATTTAACGATTGTTTCGATTAGGGTTCTGATCAGAATTTAGACTTCACAAAGACGGAAGAGGAAGAAGAAGAAGGGTTGACGTCAAGAAATTGCAAAAAAAAAAGGGACACTCAACCAAAGTTGTTTCTCTCTCTTGTTGATGAATAATGATGAAGAAAAGATTCTTTTTATTTTATCTCGAAATTTCCTCATTTTTTTAGTCGTTTGAATTTTTCTATAAAACAGAAAAAAGAAAAAATAATGCAAATTTGCTACGTATTTTTCCACCATCCATCCACCTTTTCCTCTTTTTCTCATCTCATCAATAAATGAAAAAAAGTATAGGAAGGTTTGAACGCAAGATATAATGGAAGCTTAGTAGGTAGTTATGTGATTTACCTAATATTTTTACGTGAATGAGACGTGAAAGTCTCCCTTTTTTCCCTTCTTATTAGTAATAAATATAGTATAGTATTTTTTTACTTTTTTTTTTTGTTAATTATTGTTTTATTAGTTGTGTTTATCTTGTCATTTTGTCATCATTATTTTGCATTTTAACTTGTTTAGTTTCATTAGTTGTGTTTATTTTTCCATTTTAATATTGTTATCTTTTAAATTGTTTTGGTAGTTCTAATAAATATAAGGGAAAATCACTTACATGTACCCTTTTTAAAAAATATTTACGTCATTTGTCAACATTATTCTTTTAACCATATATAACAATTTGGCTGAATAACAGTATTGCTAAAAGTTGCGAATGACAGCATTTTTTGCTAAGTTTAAAGGAAAAATTGTTTTAAGTAAGTATTGCTAAAAGTTGACAAAAATAGTAATAAATTAAAAGTATACTTAAAGTGGTAATTATTAAATAAAAGACCTTCACTTATGTAATTTTTCCTAAATAAATATAATGTGTTATTGTATGATGAGGGTCTACCAATAATAGTGTATCTATCCTATGAAGGTAGAAAACGAGATTTTGTTTTTGATATAAACATTGGTCATACATAAATAAAACTTGATAAATGGGGTAGAATTAAAAATTACAAACTTGAAGGAGTTGCACGTAATTAACCCAACCGGGGCCCTTTTTAATTTTTTTGAGTAATAACACGCCAACGCTTACCTACTACTTTGACTTCTATTAGAACTTCTGCTTAGTGTCGGCAAGCAGTAAGTACGAAAAAAAAAATAACTAAAGAAAGAGTGTAGTAATAAAAACAACCAATAATATATCCAACATAAAGCATATGGAGTTAAACTTGAATAAAATTAAAGGAGAGTAATGCAGGTGGTTTTGCCTGTCCCTAATAATGAGGTATGTTCTGGTACTATACACAGATGGGGAAAAGGCAAGAGTTGTGTGTTATATCTCCAGTAACAAAGGTGTTGGCTGCTAAGTGCTAAGTGACTCGAATAAGTAATACAACCATGACAAAGACTAATGTCATGACAAAAATCAAAAGCCACTGGAAGCATGTAGTCTTGAAACTCCGAGAATAGACGTCCATAGCTCTGGAAGTTGCATGCCCTGTACTTGCCAGGCTATGCTCAACTGCTTTCTCAGTTGAATCGAGTATCTGCATCCACATTGTATATGAAAACTATGAGGACAATATAAACAAAGTGACTAGTAAATCCAGAGACTGAGGGAAGAAGTCTGTAACTAGACAAGATGAATCTGAATAAATTGAGTACTAACTGTTTTTTGTTTCTATTTCGCACTGAATTAGTAAAGAATCCTCAAACATATTGTAATATCAGAGGAAGAATAATAAATATTGTTGTGTCAGAAAAGCAAAGATAGTTTGAGCTACCAATGGCCTCAATTGCCTCCTTAAGAGACATAATAGTTTAGATTGTAGATAGCAAATTCATTCTCAAAGCAAAAACGGTTTGAGGAAGTTCCCATCAATTTAAGCAAAGTGAAACGAAACAAAAGACTTACTTTCTCGGTATTTTTGATGGATTGATTCATCATGAGACTGCTCTCTTTGAGCTGCCGTGCCAAAACAACCATTTCATCAGTCAAATCCTCCTGAAGTTTCCTGCAAAAGATGACAACATCTGATAGTTTATCAAGTAGACTCTACCTAATAGCTAACCAACCTCACCCCTCTCTGAGAAAAATAAATATTGCACAAATAAGTGATTACTTTCTCTGGTTACTTTTCTCCTACAATGAAAAAAACTGGCCAAACATATGGCAGTGGCAAAGAGTATGCCCCAGCCATGAGTCAGTCTAGGATTTATCTTACCATCTCTAAAATTAAAACAGAACTTAATTTTGAATTCTACAGATGAAGTCTAAACTATAGGAGGAAACAACAACATTTGTGCACCAATGTTCATCTATATACCATAATTTGCATCAACAACCTTCCCCACCAAGTGTCATCTTCTTGGTTCTATCTTCACAACTGTTTCCAACTCCCACATTCCACACACACACCTTTTCCTCTCTTTTTTCAGTATTAACACAACTTTTTGACTTGTGGTTGCCTTCCCATGAAATGTTCTTTCTTCTTTTGTCCAAATATTTCAAAAATTTATCAAGGCACTAGAAACAAAGACATAAAGTAGGGTGGACTGATGTCTAACTCTAATCAACTGTTTATGAGTTAATCTTCCCCACATTGACAAATATTTTTTCTTTCAATTTGCTAACCTTTTTCAAATTTCTCATGTACTTCAATAGAACTATGCTTTTCTCTTAAAGGGAGCTCCGAATAAATTGAATTCTCCAACTTTTGCACCCAGATATATTTGCAAGTGTTAGCTTATAATCCATACTACTAATAGGATACATCATACGTTGCTTAGGTTTATATTCAAACCTGAAACAACTTTCATAGCCAAATCGACCACCTTAAGGAACATCATATGTTTTTCCTTGTTTAACACATTAACAGTGCATCATTCGCGTAGAAACTATGTGAGTTTTTATGTTAGTCTTCTTATTTTTCCAAAAAGATAGATTTCAAGTTATTGTCCTCTGGACCTACTTTAAATCCACTAAAACATTATTTCTCCATTGTCTAGTCTAACATTCCACCAAGACATTTCAGTAACAGGAATGGGAAGAAGATCTGCCTAGCTTGAGATAAGAAAAATCAGCATAACTCCTATTTACTAATGTAGAAAATTTAACAGAGAAACACAATAGTTTATGCAACTCCTGATTTCTATCAAAATCCATCTCTTTAATCAAAACCGAACTTAACAGAGAAACACAATAGTTTATCCAAGTCCTCGATTTCTATCAAAATCCATCTCTTTAAGCAAAACCGACCACTTCACATGGCCACTTCTCCACATCTAATTTACAACGGACACCTACTTTTCATTGTCTTCTGCCTCCATTCACAAAAGCACAGTGACATCGAACTACTTTAGTAAATATTAACTTCGACCTTACAAATACCTATGTTAGTATGTTATCCATGAGAATACTCCCATAAATCTTTTTGAGTTTTTTCCTACACTGTTCTGCTTATATTTAACTAGATCAATTACACCATAAGAGCAGATATCTATTACACCTTTTTTTTTAGATGGCACATACATACTACACTTTTAGTCACACATGGCAAGCTGTACCTTCTCAGGAACAGATACACATTGGGAAAGCCTTGGTGGAACAGAAGTCAACAAACAAAAAAAACTGTCTATAAGTATTAATACAGAAAAGAAGTACAGATAGAGCACCTATGCTTCTCAATATGTGTCCGTGCAGCATCATCCAGTTTGACTGCAGCTGATGATTGATCAGAATCAATGGTATCTCGAGATCTCTCCTCATTGTTTGAATGGACCCTGTTTCATTCAAAGAACAACGGTCAAGAGAGAGAATTATAAAATGGCACATTACAATGGCTAAAATACAGGTACCCAAATCTTCTTCTCAATCCTTCAGAAGCAGAATTCACACTTTCTTCTGCTTTAGGAGTTCCACTGCTGGAAGTCTCACCCACAGGTTCCTCGGGTGTATGCATATCAGACTGGACGTGGTTGAAGATAATTTATTTGTTAATCATATAAATAGAAGCAAGAAAATTTTCAAATAACTACTAGCATATGTTTATAATAAGTTGAAAGGTAACTCCAGAAGAGAAGACTGAAGTCTGAACCACATTCATAAGGATAATGAAGTCTGAAATGCTGAGCTCTATGGACTAAAAGCAAATAATAAGGCACTAAACTTCAAGTACAGTCTATTTGATTTTTAAAAAAATGGCAGCTCCTTCATATTCCATCAAAATCAGTAAAATACCTCAATATGATATGTTTTCATTTAAGAAAGCAAGGTGAATCTGAATGGTAAATCACAAGAAATGACACTAGCACATGCATACCATGGGCACAGCTAACTTGGCAGCAACAGCTTCAATGTTCTCAGCATATTCATTCACCTTGGCTTTTGAAACCCTATATTGGGAGACAACATGAAAATTGAACACACATCAGGAAGAAAGCATCTAGTAAATTTATTTATTCTTTTTGAAAAAGAGATCCAATAAGAACATACACCCTCAAGCAAAGTATTTCAAGCATTAAATCAATCTATATTAGCTTTTTTAATACAGGAAAAACTCTCATGACTAGTCTATAGAAGTTCAAAACGTTCTCCTCACACAGTAAAGAAAAAATTTAGAGTTGTTAGAAGTATATGGCTAAAGTTCTATTCTAAACACAGGAAGACAATAATTCCTTTTATGTCATCCCTGGTCATTTCACAGATAACAAAAGCAGAAAAATGCAGAAAATAACTGCTTACACACACCACCAAACGGTCCGCATAGAGCATCATAACTTCCTCCATAGAAGGAGATAAAATAGACTAGTCATACTGTTAGGATGCGATTTTTTCATTTTAGGCAGGATATTAGTCAACTCTACAAAAAATATAACTAAAATATATGTCCAATTTGGAGGAGGGTAGGCAGAGTTGAGCTCAAAGGAAGGTGAGTTTCCATCTAACTGACCATGATAAGGGCTTTCCACTTTATTGATTAGGTAGAGTGAAAAGGCAAGGAAGAAGCATACATTTAAATTTAAATGATAATTCAAGCTAAACAAACAGAAGGCGGGGACTTTATAAAAAACAGTCACAGATAGTAAGGAAACCAACAGTCTGGAAATTTTTGTAGCAGCATGTAGTTTTCTCTAAGTTGTCGGACTCTTCGATTTCAATGCCGCACCCGTGTCAGGTTCTTCAAAAATACACTATGGAAGGAGAATCCGACACGCACCCCCTGACGATTTTGAAGAGTCCGAGCAACATAGAGTTTTCTTCAAATTATCTAATTGGAAAAGAACAAAGCATATAGACCTTGGTAATCCATCAGAATTCCTCTCGTCAGCCAACTGCTCCAGTAGTTCCCGCAAAGTGGCAACATACTGTGAAAGATGTAAAAAAAGGAAATAGTAAATGCATATACCCTATGAAGAAAAAATTCAGATGACAAAAATTGTACAAGCAATTGCCTATGCCATGATTTCTGAAAAGCTTTTCATAGAAAGTAGAAAAAACCTATGCCACAAGTTGCAGCTGTATGCACAGAAAATTATCAACTTTCACATATAACAACTACATCAGAGAACATACAGCAGAAAAGGAAAGGATCAGCTTCCTGAAATAGAGGCTCCACCAGAGACATCAAAAAAACAGTTGATGCATGTTTGTTCAGAAGATTAGGGAAGACAAGGAGGTATTACTATGACTCTATCTCTCATCCTACATCTGATTAAAAAACTTCAGTAGGTGGCGGAGCCTTCCTGAGCCCTGTTCATCCTAGGTATGGTGATATTGCAGTACTACTAATCTTAATCACCATGTTGAGATCAGAAAATCAGAAAAGTACTTTTTCTCCAAAAAATATATTTGACAGGTAAATGTGTTGAAGGCATGCAAGTGGGGTACAACATTGTATACAAAATTTGTATTGCAAAGCCCAAAAAGATGTATCCTTAGAGAATGCAACTACTCTGTATGCACTAAAGTCCCAAAACTAAAGCCATAGAACACTATCATTTTCCATTATAGTTTTACTCAATAATAAACTAAAATAGGAGAATATATTTAACAAGGGACAGAGTTGACCATTAGCCTCTCTGTCCATCAAAGGCACAATGGTCCATCTTTTCCCAAACAGTCCATATAAAATTACTTGAGGAAAGACCCACTCAATCAGCCCAAGTAGGATGAAGATACATAGCCTTCTTTATGGATGAACTCATACTGGTATCAGAACAGTGGAAATCCTCGTTATCCTTCATTCTGTTGGTGAATCACCAGTTCACTTGAAGCTGCTCGAATATATAAAGCTTCCAAAATAGAAAGAAGACTTCCTTACATGCTTACGGTCCACACAGATTATATGAGTTCCATTAAATAGCACAATTCATAAGTTCTTCAAAACCTCTAGCAAAATAATAGGCAAGAGGAAGAGAAAACAAAAAGATATCGAAAAGCATATAGCCATCAAACTACTGCTAGTCAATACCTATAAGGTTCATTTACACAGGCCTAGTGTTTCAAAGTTAGCTTCTCAAAGCATATCATGAAAGTCAAAGAAATGAGCCTCTGAAGTCTTAATACCCAGGAAATCAAGACTACCAGATGTCTTTGTTTTGTGTAACTATAACATGTGATTTAGATCGAGCACAACTTTTCCAAATTAGATAACCAGATATACCCACACTCGAAGACTGAAAAATGAAATGAAATTACAATCCAGATATACCCACACTCAAAGACTGAAAAATGAAACTAAATTACAAAAACCAATATTAGAGTGTAGGCATGCTACAGAAACAGAAAGATTAAGCCTTTAAGGACTAGAATCGTCTGTTCAAGAATATAATATCTTAATGTATACTATCAAAAAAAAAAGCACAATCAAATCAATGGGCTGATAAATTCACCATGTTCACGACAAATCTCACATACATGCAAACCCAAGCCATAGGGAAGAATGTAAAGAAAAATAAACAAACACAATTATCAATTCTTTAAAGTGTTGAACTCGAATGACCTGTGCATACATGTATAAGCTTTGCTTGATTTTGCTGCTGTGGTGCAGTTACAAGTAACCTCTTCAAGTTCACTTCAGTTTTGCTCAACCCCATGACACCCTCTGGGGAACTTGCTGTCAATAGCTGATCAAGAAAATCAAATCTTTCCGAACATGTCTGTAATCTAGCAAAAAATGTAGAACAATATGCAATTTTTCTACTCATTACATCAGATTATGTTTCTTCTTTATTTTAGAATTTCCATCTAGCTCTATCATGCACTTCTAGCATATTCTTCACATCTTAAGACCACGAACTAACGAAGTGTACATAGTCCTAGTTTAAACGTTCATATTTCCTACTTCAATTGCTTAATAATCACATATTCAAAATATTTGTAATTCAAAACAAACTAATAATTGAAGCAGATTAATGGAGTAATCAACTTCACTACATAATAAATGCACCATGATCCAATCAAACAAAAAGGCCCACTTGAATGCATACTATAACCAACTCAGGAACTAGTCACTTTAATAAACAAATGTCCCTTTTTGAAATAATTATAGTCACATATGTTAATTTATTCATCTCTCTAAACAAACATGAAAACTACTAAGATAGCACTGTCACACCCCATTTTTAACCATAAAAGATAGATCTACGTTTTAAGTTCCAAAAGGGTTTCCAAGATTGAAAGTGACAAAAAATGTGTTTCAAAAGGGATTCATTTTTAAAATCGGAGTCGCCACTTTACATTGGATTTTGGTGTGCCAAGTCACTTTAATAAACAAATATCCCTTTTTAAACAAGTTTGACTCATAGACTGGTCAACGACAGAGATTCCAGTTAAGAAATTCTATTGAACGAGAGGAAGGTGTGAGGCACTCCTTGAGTCTCGTTGTTTTAGCACGGTCGCTTTAGTTGACTTGTATGTGGTTTGTATTGGCTCAAATAGTAACTCATTTGGAAAAACTCAAAGAGATGCAATCACGGGCACCAAAAATGGGTTCAAAACAATATCTAAATTATTATAAACCGAAATGAAAGTACCTATCTTAGAATCCTACGCTACATGTCCATGAACAGCCTTCCTCCTTTACAAACATTCTTCGGGGCATTTTCCTGGGAAAAGTACATTAATTTTATTGAAAGCAAATAAAGACACATGCAATTAAACAGACCTAGAATTGCCTACCAACCCAAACACTATCTATCATCCGTAACAATCCAAAACTCCTTTTACTTGTTGAAACCCGAATTCAATATTTAGCAACACCCACGGTACGATCAATTCCATGAACCTGAGCTCAAACACTTCATTTAGTTTCAGATTACTTCCTACTATCCCTTTACTTTGTCTAACAACAAATATATTTAAAATCTCAATTCAATATCAATCCAAAATTTAACAGTGATAAGAACACTACATGAAAAAATATCACAGAAGAATCAAAACCAAGCATTTCAATTCGTAACACATAGATCTATCAAAATCCAAGCACTAATTAAATACTATAGGATTAGAAATGAACCTTCTGTATAGCTGAAATTCCTTTCCAAAATTGAATCGAGCCGACACAGCAAAATGAACGAAGACCCAACAACAATGAAACTGAGTATATGCAATGCCAAGGACCAGGACCTGGAACCTTGACCGGACGACTAAACCTCGATCGGAACTTCAAACCATGCAATCGAACCAACTCCTATGTCAAAACCAATACCATCGAGAGTTTACCCAGTCGTAATGGGATTACCAGGGAAGAAGTTCTAATGGATGATTTCAGATGAAGCTCACGTCCTTAATCGGATTCCCAGAGAATCAAGTTTGTTCACTCTGTTTCTGTATCCGTTTTTTTTCCCCAAAAATTTGTGCCTGTTCCTCCCTCCGAGTATGAATTTTGTTGTAAAATTTAAATGATATGTCCTTTATTTACAAAATATAATTTATAAATTTATAATTCTGGGTTAAAAATGGATATAATTTGGTGAATTAAAATATTTTGATATCTTGTTTATGAACTATGATTTGTTGATTTGGTAAGATTGAGTAAGAATTGAGAAAATTTTGATAGTTTTCGTAATTTGTGGGTTTTTATGTTTATGAAAAAGATAAGTTAAGAAACCCAAATTATATGACCAATCAAATTTCAACTTCATATCAATTTGATTTCATATTGCATGTCCATTATATTTCAAATCATGATAGGTTATAACTTATAAGTATGATATGGGTATGGAAAACTTTTAAACTTGAGTTTGATGATTTGATTTTAAAAAATACTGTACTATTATAAGAGGAACTTTCGCATATATTCATAGTTATAGTTTGTTAATTACGATTCGTAGCTACATGTTATAAGGAGGAGAGTAGCGAGCGAGACTGGGAGAGGAAGGAGAGAGGTGAGTGAGAAAGGCCACAGAGTGGGAGAGAGGTGAATTGTATATATGTATATCAGTTAGATAATTGTATACTACACATATGTATTTTGTATATATTCTGGCGAGCGAGATTAGAAGAGGGAGGAGAGAGGCGAGCGAGATTGGGAGAGGGAGGAGAGAGGACAATAATTTGTATAATTCGCATCTCGTTTGTATAATTCGCATGTACGTTTGTATAATTCGCGTGTTTTTATATTGAGTAATATAAATTCTGGAATTATACAAATGTAATAAAACTCAAAATAACGAATTGATGCAAACATAAACATATGAACTTTAAACAATTATCCAAATATATTATATAAATTACATTATATAAATTATATTATACAAAATCTGAAAACTACACGTTTATACAAACTTTAAAAAGTTATACACAAAAAGATTGAATATATGTGATGACAAAATTAAAAAACTAAAGCAAATCATCGTCATATACAAATACAAATCATCGTATACAAATACAAATCAAACAAAAAATTGTTAGTTGCGAATTATACATATACAAACGTGGCTAATTATACAAACTGGAGGTCAGCCCATGTAACTAATGGTTAATGTTAGTCGCGAGTGGTAATTATAGCAAATTATAGTTATGTTCAGTAATTAAATTGTATAAATTTGGTTAATCGCGTAATTTTCCCTTATTATAATACCAAATTAAAATTGTGATTTTAAATATATTAGTAATATTTATGTGGTTATTTAATTCTTCTTTTAAATAAACTTTCCATCACAAATTTTATTTTTTATTTTTGTAAAAGCAAAAATTGAATAGATTGATAAATCGAATAAAAAAAATGCTATCAATTTATTGCTATCGGGTTATTGGGTTAACGAGTTGTTAATGATTTTATAAAAAAAAATTCGAGTTATCGTTCGATTTTTTTTCAATTTTGGGCGATTGGGTAAACTGGTAACTCATTAAGACTACGGAAAAGGGTCAAAATTGCCCCTGAACTATGCGAAATAGACCACTTTTACCCTCCATTACATTTTGGGATAAAAAATACCCCCGCAGTTATCCTAGGAAATCACAAATACCCTCAAGAGTTAACACCCCAATTTTTTAGTGACGTGGCAAGCCACATGGGACTAATCCCTCCACCTAAGCATTGCCAACTAAGATTCATTACAAAAGAACTTGACTTTTAGTGGCGACAAAGTCGCCACAAAATCCCAAAATATTGCCACTAAAGGTTATAAGTGATTTTTAGTGGTGACTAAGGCTCCAACAACCATTCGCTAGTAAAACCTATTTTTTCAACAAAAAAATATGATAATTAATTTTCGATTGCGACCTAATTTTCTAAAATAAATAACTTGCAATATCCATATTAAAAACATCCAATATTATTACGAAATATAATCAAAATTACTTCTCGATTCAAATCTCCTACTATATATATAACGCATCATTGTACATTTTATACATTTACATATGACATAAAAATAAAACATATAGTGTCTTCAAACTCCTACTTAATCGATATCATATTTGGTTTTTTAAAAACAATGAAGAAAAAAACACAAAATTAGAATTTAATGTTAAAAACTTTTAGTGACGATTTTCTGGGCTTTTGTGGCGACTGTTGTTGCCGCTAAAGGTCTAGTTCTTTTGTAGTGAATCCTAGTTGGCAACGCTTAGGTGGAAGGATTAGTCCCATGTGGCTTGCCACGTCAACAAAAATTTGGGGTGTTAACTCTTGAGGGTATTTGTGGTCTCTTAGAATAATAGCAGGGGCATTTTTTAACCCAAAATATAATGAAGGGCATAAATGGTCTATTTCATATAGTTCGGGGGCAATTTTGACCCTTTTCCGTTAAGACTATAATAATTTACTATTTACCCTACATAAATACTAAATATTATTTTCAGTACCTTATTGGTTGCCTTATCTAGGGCTATTAAAAACCAAATCGAAACCGATAATTCGAACTGAAAAAAAGTTAGTGGTTTATCAGTATTGGGTTATTAGTTTTGCGGTTTTGATTTTTTTTCTTATCGGGTTATCGATTCTTAACGGTTTGAAGTTTTTTCTTAACGGGTTAACCGATAACCCGAATTATATTTATACCATTTTGTATATAAAGTCTTTGACTTAGAGTTTGGTTTCTTGGTTGTCTCAAATACTTGGTTATTCTACAATGTAAAAATGTTTGCTTTTGAGCAAGATGTAACTTGTGAACTCATGTTCATTTGGTTTGTCACCTTGTTTCTAAGTGATTTTCAATGTTTTTTTGTGTCAAATCTTAACGGTTAAACAGATAACGATCAAAAACCGATAAACCAATAACTGATAACCCAATATCTTAATGGTTCGTTAACGGTTTAGCATCTTTACCAACCAATAACCAATAATAAGCCAAACCGATAAACTTCAAAACCGAACCGACCGATACGCAGCCCTAGGCCCTTATCCTTTTAGCATACAATTCACATTTTACATTGACTTTGAGTTCACAACTTTACAGTATACAAAATGTCAAAATCTAAAATAGGAATCCAATTCTTCTTAATTTCTCTTGGTGTTACACTTATATAGTTATTTTCATGTTAGCTATTATTGCATCAATTGTATGAGCATTTGTAAAGTTGCATTATTGTCTCGTCGCGTCAAATTGTTGGAGAAGTCATATATTTATTTTATAAACATTTTCTTATTGGTTAAATTGAAAGCAAACCGTTAAGAACCAAAACTGAAAATTGTTTAAAACTATTTTATTGGTTTTGTTATTGGTTAGCATATGAGAAGTCTAATTACCCCCAAAAGGAATGACACAATTATGTATTTAATAAAAATTTAACTTTTGAATTTTTATTTACACCTAATGAAATGATTTACTGGCACATAAATATTTATGACTTATTTTATACCATTTTTCTTAAACTTCATGTCAACTTAAACTACATCATATAAATTGGAACGACGATTAAATTTTTACTAAATATAAAAATGTGTCATTCTTTTAGGATTTGACTAAAAAAATGAGTCATATAAATTAGATGAAGTAGTATTTTTATGGCATTTAACATATTGGAAGTAAATAGTTCTAAAAAAGGAAAATTGTATGAAATAACAAACATTTAATTAATATTAAATGTTATAGTCATAGTTTCCTTTATTTGTAATTGGATAAGGGTCTGAAAAATACCCCAACTTTGGTCGAATTTGTTGTTGCGATACTAAACTTTCATGAGAATTCAGGCCACTTGTAGTTCGATATGCTTGATTTGACGCACGATTTTGAAAGAATTCAAAAGTTATTCCGATATCGAATTATGAAAAGACCGAAACACTTGGTAATAAGATTTAAGGGAGAATGTTGGAACACAACTGAGTTTTCAACAATGATCCCGCCTACATATCCTCAACTCAGGCAATCAGGCTGCTCGTAGTTCGACTCTATCGATTGAAAAGGAAATCTATTACGCAAGATATTCTCTGGTTCTGGGGGAGTGACAAGTAAGTCGAGTATGAAAAAGAGGCTTGCAACCTCTTAGCCATGAATGTGGTGCACTTCACACCCATAATTAAAAACTTATACGAACATAATTCCTAAAGCTTTTGGTGCATTGTCACTCGGATTGGAAAGCCGCTTCCGGTAGAGACCAAAAATTTCCGTAAGCGAAACTGAAACCGACAACCCTAAGAAAAACTCAGATGCCTTCTGATAGGGGTGTGGTTTGATTGTGGTGGAAGTCGCTCCTTTGCTCGCGTCATAAGAGTTTGACACTCCTCTTTGGACTATGTCCCAGTTCACTGCTAAGAAAAAATTTCACGTTGTGCTGCATCCTTTTTGATGTCGTCCGCACATGTGGTTTGTTTTGGAGAATTCACCCTTTCGGATGCTCTCGACAAGGACTGAGATAAAACTCATTAGCATGAAAATGTAATTCAAATGGGAGACAATGTCTTTTACCGTGTGACACTTAATTGTTCTTCTTGAACATTTGACGTCAACTCTATCGGGTTTTGACGTGAAGCAAATAAAGCTTGTGTCTCATATTTGCAATATAATCATCAATGTACTCTTCCTTTTATGTCAAAGCAATAAGATAAGCTGATGTAATATGTTGACAGTTCTCTTGATCTCGTTATTTTTTTGCAAAGAAAATGATGCAGTTGATGTCAATTTTCTTTTGATAGGCGAATCTTAGTGAATCTTTTTCCCGCGATGTATGAATCTCTTTTCGCGATGCATGAATATTCTCTTGCAATGCATGAATCTTCTCTTGCTATGCATGGCTTCTCCGCGTTGCATGACTTTTCCGCGATGCATGACTTTTTTCTCTTGCTATGCGTGACTTCCCCGAGATGCATGACTTTTTTCTCTTGCAATGTATAATTTCTTTCTCTTGTAATATATGAATCTTTTTTCTTCTCTTGTAATACATGAATTTCTTTCCCGCGATGCATGACTTCTTTTTCTTGCAATGCATGAATCTCTTTTCTCGCGATGCATGAATCTCTTTTCTCGCGATGCATGAATCTTTTTCCTATTGCAATGCATGAATATTTGTCCTCTTGCAATGCATGAATATTTTTCTCGTGATACGTGAATATTTTTCCGCGATGCATGAATCTTTTTTCCTCTTGCAATGCATGAATCTTTTTCCTCTTGCAATGCATGAATCTTTTTCCTCTTACAATGCATGAATTTCTTTTCTCGCAATGTATGAATCTTTTTCCTTGATGCCTCCCTGGTACCGAATGAAGATAATGCTCCACCGAGCAATATAGGTGATCGTCTGGGTATCTTCTGGGACGACAATATCATCTCAATCGACAATATAAATAAAAATGACCCTCGGATTGGTAGTATCATCTTATTTAACAATATGAAATAAATGACTCTCCGGATAGTGATATCGTCTCAATTGACAATATAAATAAAAATGACCCTCGGAGTAGTAGTATCATCTCATTTAACAATATGAAATAAATGACTCTCCGGGTAGTGATATCGTCTCAATTGACAATATAAATAAAAATGACCCTCGAAGCAGCGGTATCATCTCATTTGATAATACGATATAAATGACTTTTCGAGTAGTGGTATCGTCTCCATCGACAATATAAATAAAAATGACCCTCGGAGTAGTAGTATCATCTCATTTGACAATACGATATAAATGACTCTCCGGGTAATGGTAGCATCATGTCTGATAATGTGATGCAGAAAAATTATTCCAAGTATCTTTAGTTACTGGAAAATAAAAATATGGCTCTCTTTGTGGTTTTCGTTTGTTCCATCTCTGAACATAATTACATGTTCATTGTGAACCTTGCCTTGCTGAGAATTTGAATAAAGTAATTCTACTCATATTCCCAATTCGTGGTATAAGAAGCATAAAATATTTTCCTGCATCCACAGAAAAGTTGTCAATTTGGGGAGCTTTTCGCCCCGTTGACTTCTCTGTATTCATTGAATAGAAGAATATGCCGATCTTGAGGAAAACCTATAGACCTGCATCCACAGAAAAATTGTTAATTTTTTACAAAATGAACTGATCTGTGTCGATCTCTTCGGTTGTCTACTCATTGTCTTGCTATCTCCGGTTGATTTCTCCGATCTCCCGCTTCTTGGTAGATAAGACAAAGTATTTTTTATGCAAAAATAATTAAAACACGAAGGAAGAGATTATAAGGAAAATAGATTTTCAAAAGTAATGTTTTGAAAAAGTCACTGCCAAGTGTCATGTCACGTCAAGTTTAATGAACGTCATTCGGAGTTGGTGTTTTGAGATCTGTCTGATTACTTGTTGGGAAGTATTCAAAGTTATTCTAAACTTCCGATGAACCTTGTTGAAATTTTGAGGCCATCCTCAAAATTTCTGTCCCAGTTAACTATCTGGGCTTATCTTTAACCATCGGTGAGCAAATCATGGAATTTTTGAGATCTTCTCAAAAATTCTATCCTAGTTGCAAATCTCAAAGTAACTTCAGTCTCAACTTTGTTGGAGAGTTTTGCTCTTGAGAATTTTTGAGTCCCACTCAAAAATTCTGTCCCAATTTCTATTGTAAAGAGAAATAGAAATCCTATGGGAAATATGACTGAGCCCTTATGGCGCCTACGTATCCCGTTGAGGCAGAAATCATGTCAAATGTAGTTCCCCTCTTGAGGATTAACAAAAATAAGAATTTTACAAAGAAAGCGACCAAGGCCGACATAGGCCGCCTACGTATCTCATTCTTGAGAATTCAGGTCGAACGTAGTTCAAATACAAAGAAATATTAAAAAGGGATAAAGGAGTGACCGAGGCCGACATAGGCCGCCTATGTATCTCATTCTTGAGAATTCAGGTCAGACGTAGTTCATTACAAGAGGGATAAAATTCTAAACATAGGCGATTACAAGCAAATATAACGATTACAAGGAAATGACAGAAATACAAACTGAAACTTCACACGTAGTATATCTTGACAGCATCTGAGTTGATCGATTTCGGCCATTCGGTGCCATCCATCTCCGACAGGACCAAGGCACCTCCAGATAATACTTTGCGAACCATGTAGGGTCCCTGCCAATTCGGTGCAAATTTCCCTTTGTACTCATCCTGATGAGGGAAAATGTGTTTGAGAACTAACTGACCAACTTCAAACATCTTGGATCTTACTTTCTTGTGGAAAGCACGAATCATTCTTTGTTGATACAACTGACCATGACAAACGGCAACCATTCTTTTCTCATCAATTAATGTTAACTGATCGATTCGCTTGCGGACCCACTCAGCGTCACTCAATTCAGCTTCTTGAATGATTCTCAATGAAAGTATCTCAACTTCGGCAGGTATAACTGCTTATGTTCCATATACAAGCAAATATGGAGGAGCTCCAATTGATGTTCTGACAGTCGTTCGGTAACCCAACAAAGCATATGGCAACATCTCGTGCCAACCTCTGCGATTATCAATCATTTTCCTCAAAATATTCTTTATGTTCTTGTTGGTAGCTTTTACGGCTCCATTCATTTGGGGACGATAAGCGGTTGAGTTCCGGTGAGTAATCTTGAATTGTTCACATATCTCTCTCATCAAGTGACTGTTGAGATTAGCTCCATTATCAGTAATGATGGATTCAGGCACTCCAAACCTACATATCAGGTTGTTGCGAACAAAATCAGGTACGACTTTCTTGGTCACCGACTTATACGAAGCTGCTTCCACCCACTTGGTGAAGTAGTCGATGGCAACCAAGATGAATCTGTGTCCATTAGAGGCGACTGGCTCTATTGGGCCAATGACTTCCATGCCCCAAGCTACAAATGGCCAAGGTGAACTCATAGCATTGAGTTCATGAGGCGGGACACGAATCAAATCACCATGCACCTGACATTTATGACACTTCTGCACAAACTTGCAACAGTCATGCTCCAAAGTCATCCAAAAATAGCCGGCTCGAAGGACTTTCCTCAACAAAGCAGCTTCATTAGCATCAACGCATCTGAGAAGACCTAAATCTGGAGTCCTCCTATAAAGGATTTCCCCACTTGCAAAGAAATTAAGGGTCATACGGCGTATCGACTTTTTCTGGTTAAACGTTGCATTCTCAGGATAAGTCCCGTCCTTTAAATACTTCTTGATGTCAAAATACCAAGGCAAACCATTTGGTTCTGCTTCGACGTGTGAACAATGAATAAGCTGTTCTTTTACCTCTATATCCACTGGATCGATATAGCTTGTATCCGGATGCTTAATCATTGACGCGATGGTGGCAAGAGCATCGGCCAACTCATTTTGTGTCCTGGGAGTGTGTTTGAACTCAATCTTGCGAAATCTCTTGCACAACTTATGTATATACCACACATATGCTTTGGGTTTTTCACGGCCCATTCTCCTTGAACCTGATGAATCAGCAAATCTGAATCTCTAATAACCAGCAACTCGTGAACATTCATATCAATTGCCATCTTCAGGCTGAGGATGCAAGCTTCATACTCAGTCATGTTGTTCGTGCATTCAAATCGAAGTTTAGCCGCCATAGGATAGTGCTGACCAGATTTTGACACTAAGACCGCTCCGATACCTTTTCCTTGATGATTCGCCGCTCTATCGAAGAATACTCTCCATCCGGGGTACACTTCAGAAATATCTTTACCCACGAATGAAACTTCCTCGTCAGGAAACTAAGTCTTGAGCGGTTTATACTCCTCATCAACTGGATTCTCTGCAAGATGATCGGCTAAGGCTTGTGCCTTTATCGCCTTTTGTGTTACGTACACAATGTCAAACTCACTCAAAAGCATTTGCCATTTAGCCAACTTCCCGGTCGGCATTGCTTTCTAGTAAAAATATACTTCAACGGGTCCATCCTAGACATAAGGTATGTGGTATAAAAAGACAAATAATGTCTCAACTTTTGAGCGATCCAAGTCAAAGCACAACATGTTTTCTCCAAAAGAGTGTAACGAGCCTCATATGGAGTGAACTTTTTGCTCAAGTAATAAATGGCTCGCTCTTTCTTCCCAATTTCGTTATGTTGACAAAGCACGCATCCCAATGCGTTATCCGAGACCGACAGATATAGTAATAACGGACTCCCTTCTCGCGGAGGGACCAACACCGGCGGATTAGACAAATAGTTCTTGATGGCATCAAAAGCAGTTTGACATTCTCCGATCCACTTGGTCGAGGCATCTTTTTTCAATAACTTAAAGATGGGCTCACACACCACGGTGGAATGAGCTATGAACCGGCTAATGTAGTTCATCCTTCCTAAAAAACTCATCACCTCTTTCTTGGTTTTCGGAGTAGGTAATTCCTTGATCGCCTTGATCTTGGAAGGGTCAAGCTCAATGCCCCTCCTGCTGACTATAAATCCCAACAACTTGCCAGCTGGCACCCCAAAAGCACATTTGGCGGGATTTAACTTCAAATTGTATCGGCGTAGACGGTCAAAGAATTTTCTCAAGTGAGTCAAGTGGTCCGAACTCTCGCGGGACTTGATTATGACATCATCTACATATACCTCGATCTCTTTATGAATCATATCATGAAAGATGGTTGTCATGGCCCTCATATAACTAGCACCGGCATTTTTGAGACCAAAACGCATCACCCGATAATGATATCCACCCCAAGGCGTAATGAAAGCTGTCTTTTCTGCATCTTCTTCATCCATCAGGATCTGGTAATAACCCGCATAACAATCCACAAACGACTGCATCTCATGTTTAGCACAATTATCAATGAGAATGTGAATGTTTGGCAATGGAAAATTATCTTTCGGACTAGCTTTGTTGAGATCTCTATAGTCAACACAAATTCTAATCTTTCCATCTTTCTTGCCAACAGGAACAACGTTGGCTAACCAACTCGGATACTGCGTCACTTCCACTACTTGGGACTCAATCTACTTTGTAATCTCCTCTTTGATTTTCAAACTCAACTCAGGCTTGAACTTTCGAGTCTTTTGTTTTACTGGACTAAAATCTGGATTGATCGGCAACTTGTAGGACACCATACTCGTGCTCAGCCCTGGCATATCTTTATAAGACCAGGCAAATACATCAATGTACTCCCCAAGCAAACGAATCAGGTCTCTTCTTTGAGCTTTCGTCAGATGGACACTGATTCTTACTTCTTTAACACATTCCTCAACTTCGAGATTCACAGTTTCGGTTTCTTCCAAATTTGGCTTATGTTGATTTTTGAATTGTCGAAACTCTTCAGCAACATGTTCGGGAACCTCATTTTCTTCTTCATATTCCTCACACTCGTCATCACCTGCCTCATTTTGTTCACTCGGTTCATGGCACGACATGACATTGGCAAGTTTTAAATTAGTATTACTGAAATCATAAACAAACAAAGTTAGGAAAATAAAATATAAACAGATAAGTAACAAATTTTTTATAAAAAAGGCATTCATTTAAATTGAAAAAACAAGCACAAACATTAGCCATGGCCGAGGGCCATTGCTTTTTTAAACATCACCAGGGAATTTAAAAACTTCAAACAAATAAAACTGCAAAAATGGTGAGTCTTGGGCCTCTTCCGAACTACCACCGATTTTAAAATAAACAAAGACACATGTCTTTCTACCCAGATGAGTGGGAAATTATGAGTGGTGTAGAGGTCCAGTTCTACAATTGCTCCTCAGGTTTTGCATCACGGATGCCTGATGTCCCAGCTTTTTCTCCGATAACCGCATCAATCTCCTCAAAAAGGCCCCAGATTCCTTCCCCGAGACCATCATCATTGACATATCCTCGCACCGAGAATGACTGGTACAGGTGAGGAATTGGCCTGGCCAATGCTTGATCAACATTCTTGTTCTTCATCCATGCTTCGTCGTCTGTTGGGACATGTCACAAACCAAACTTTGCTCCTTTGACGGGAATTCAGTTAGGCTCACGATTCCTTGGAAATGCTTCCCCAATCCAAAACCTGGTTCGAAACCATTCTAGAGCATAACAGTAGCAATCATCTTGTACACGACAGGCATATGAGGCTGTGGAGCCCAAGTCATCACCGGTGGCATTTACCAGCTCCACCGTGTAGAAATCACAACCTCGATTGACATCATCAACGATCGGTGCATACCCATTGGAATGACTCCCTTCACCATAAAAGACCAATTCCTTCTCTTTCCAAACAAACTTCATTAGTTGGTGAAGGGTAGAAGACACAGCCCCGGCCATGTGAATAAACGGTCTTCCCAGAAGCAAGTTGTAGTTGGTGTTGATATCCAACACCTGGAACTCCACATTAAAATTCGCAGGACCCACCTGAATATCCAAGTTTACTGCACCCAATGTGTCTCTTTGTACTCCATCAAAGGCCCTCACATTAACTTGGTTTTGGTGAAGCTTTCCCAAGTCAAATTTCAACTGCCTCAGAGTCGAAAGTGGGCAAATATTAAGACCGAATCCGTCATCGACCAAGACGTGATTAATTATCTTGTCTCAACACATACAGGTGACATGCAGAGCTTTGTTGTGCATCCTCCCCTCAAAGGGTAGCTCTTCGTCACAAAAATTGATTCGGTGTCCTCGGATGACCTGGTTTGTCATGGCTGCTAAATTACCACTGTTAGTACCCACAGGCACATAAGTATCATCCAAAGCCCTCATCAGAGCCTGCCTATGTAACTGCGAACTTATCAACAAAGCCGATACAGAAATCTGAGCTGGCATCTTCTCCAAGTGCTTCACAATCGAATAATCTTTCGACTGCATTTTTCTCTAGAACTCCTCGGCCTCGGCTTCACTGATCGGCCTTTTTGCTTGGTCCTTCTTCTGCCCCCTTGAGCCAATTCTTCCACTGTGTAGCACCTGCCAGATCTGGTCATGCCTTGAGTAACAGCCATTTCAATAACAAATTTTGGTTGGGTAAGAGTTTCTCGTGGCACCAAGGCAACAGCCTTCTCGGGTGTCAGAATCATAAACTCTTTCTTTTCTCTAATGCTCAACGAAGCTACAACCTTTTCTAGTTCATCAGGAGCAATTGGAACTATTAACTTTGTCACGCACCAGTCATCATCTGTCTCTATCATATTGATAGCGGCGCCTCCATGATTTGGTAAAGGATTACTGTTGACATTGGGCGCAACTGTCTGAAGAGAGACCACATTCTGGTCAATCAGGTCTTGAATCTTATGCTTCAGGTTCATACAGTCTTCAGTATCATGTCCAACACTGTTTGAGTGATACGCACACCTCTGATCAGGTCTGTAAAACTTTGAGCTAGTGTCAACCGGCTTGGGACCCACTGGATGAATATATCTTGCCGCAGTTAATCGCTCGAACAACTTTGTTCGGCTTTCAATAAGCGGAGTAATAATTCTAGCAGGCTTCTTCTCAAATCTAGGACGGGGGGGATCGTAATTGCCTTGTTGAGGAAGAGGCATTTAATGATAATTTGGAGCGTTTGGACGGGGGGCTTGATATCTGGGATATGAGTTGGTTTGGTAGTTTGGTTGTGGAGATTGGTAGTTCGATGGGGTATTTTGGTAAAGTGGAGTTGGGGTTTGGTACATTGGGGGAGGCGTTTGGTAATTTGTTTGAACGTTGGCACAGTTGGGGGCGGCATTTCGATAGTGATGAGATGGAGTCTGGTAAACTTGAGGGGGAGTTTGGTAGATGGTAGGGGGAGTTTGGTAGTTATGAGGGAGAGTATTTTGATAGCTGGGAAGAGGGGTGTTTTGGTAACTGGTGGGAGGGGTACTTTGGTAATCAACCTATTCATAACATGCCGGGTACAAACTCTGTGAAGGTCGAGAACGACCCTGGTATGATGATGATTTCCTTGGGGTCTTCTTCCCCTCATAAAAGATAGAGGACACATCCTCTCTTTTCTCCTTCAACAAGCCCAAGGATCCGGCCGAGGCAGCAACACGGGCAATATTCCCGGTTCTCAATCCATCTTCGATAGTCTCACCTACTTTGACTATCTCAGCAAATTTTGTTCCAACGAGCAACATAATTTAGTCATAATATTCAGGCTCCTGTACCCGCACAAACACTTCAACAATTTTTTTTTCTGACATAGGAGGTCTAACTCTAGCTGCCTCATTTCGCCATCTATATGCAAATTCTCTGTAACTCTCGGTCGGCTTCTGCTTCTGCTTCATTTTCTCCAAGGAGTAACGATCAGGAACGATCTCTACATTGTAGGCGAATCGTTCGATGAAGTCCTTAGCCAGAGCATTCCAGCTAGACCACTGTTTCGTTTCATGAGATGTAAACTATTCTAGAGCCTCTCCGCTCAAACTTCGGCTAAAGAGCCGCATTAACAAAGCTTCGTCTCTCCCAACTCCGACGAGTTGGTCACAGTAGGCCCTCAGGTGCGCTAAGGGGTTCCCTGTTCCTCCAAAGATGTCGAATTTTGGCACCTTGAACCCTTCCGGGAGGACCAAATTCGAATGAATGCATAGGTCTTCGTAACTCAACCCGGCAACCTCAAGAATGCAGTTCAACTCCTTCATGGCTTTCCTAATTTTCTCCTTCATATCTATCTTGGCGGTCTCTTCCTTTGACCTCCATTCTCTCTCCCTCTCATTATAGTGGTCGAGCTCCGAACCATGGGCATCATGCTAGTTTGGAACTGGTATTTGGAAAACGGGTTTTTGCGGTAGTGGTGGAGCGATAGAGGGACTCTGGCCATTTAAAGAAGCGTGATAGTTTTGGGGATAAGTCTGGGGGTTGGTGTACAGGTTTTGGTGAGGGAGAGAAGTGCGTGGGTTATTGGCGTTTTGGCCGTGGGAGGGCAGACTAGTTTGGTGGTTTGCATTAGGGGGAAGGAGTGGTGCTTGGAGGTTGGTATTTTGAGGAGGGGGTGGTGTTTGATAAGAAGTTGAGGCGTAATGGGGGTTTTGAGTGGTAAGGTCGATGACAGAGGGATTATGAGCAGGGCTTGAAGACGAGTTTTGAGCCTGTTCCACGTTAGGAGGGAGAATTTGAGCTGGAGGTCTTCCGTCTGGTTGACTGTTGACAGCAAAAATAGGAGAAGGCAAATCTTGTCTTTTCTGCATCTCGACCCTCATCTCAGCAATTTGTTGCATCAACTGCAGGATCAGTTCATTCTGATCAGCAAGGGCGGGCTGAGCCACCACGACATCAGTAAGGCTAGGTTCTTCGTTGTTATCACTCATTGTTGTTTTTCCGTTTTGTGAACTTTGACTAAGAAAAGGAATCTGTAGGCCCTTTTGATTGGGTAAAATAGGGGTGTTCAGCCAATGTATCAACACAGATCAGTTCTAACAACCTGTAGAGAAAAACAACTCAAAGGCAAATCTGTCAGTATTAGTTCTGGATGAATAATGCAAGATATCACATAAAAGCAGGTAAACACATAAAAGTTGCTTCGTTTGAGGACACGTTAACCCACGAGTAACGGGGACTGATCTTTTGAACAAGCAAGAATTTGCCCGTTTTACTTTGTGTTGAGGCTGGTGACCCAGAAAGGTTAAATTGCGTTGAGCTAAGGTCTTCTTGCTGCATCTTCTGACATTTGTTGATCTGAACTCAACGTTTCCTTGTAGAATGAAAGGGAAAAGAAAATTTAAAAAAGATAGGGGCCGGGCCTCGAAAGGCTGCCTACGTATCTCCCAAGGAGAATTCAGGCCCTACGTAGTTCGAATACAAAGGAAATTTCATTTTCATTCATTCATTCATTTATGGTGATTACAAGGAAAGTTAAAAAACAGATAATAAAGCGTCCTAAAAGATAGATGGTGCATTCACCGAAGCTTCTTTCTCTGACTGCCATATTAGCCACGGGGGACAAACTCAACTTGAATCTTTCCGATGTTGACGAGGGATTCCACGTCATAGCGAAACTTGAGGCACCTCCCAATGTTATGATCGATGGCATCATGATAAGGGCAGGGCTTCCAGATCTCAATTCCAACGGGATCGATTGCTTCGTCATCCTTTCTGATAGAGGCCAAGACTCATTATTGAACTAACAGACTGTAGATGTCCAGCAAAGTTTTCTTGAAAGGCGTAAAGTAGTGACAATAAAACAAAGAGTGCTCAGTGACCGGCATATTAAGCTCCTGTTGGTCACAGGTAAGGACGGTGTTTCTACCCCACATATATGGGATCTCCCCAATGTTGATCAGGTTGCGAATCGCTGCCTTAAGCTCCACACATTCCTCTATAGTGTGTCCTCTTTGGTTCGGGTGGTAGGCACATGTCTTTTGAGAGCTTTCATGCCCAAACCCAAAAGTGGTTCCTTCGAGAGGCTTCAGCATACCTGACGTCTTAAGGTGCTCGAAAATGAGAGCACACGACATGACTTTTGCCCCGACGCTATGTGTCCGCTCATAAGCTGGGAGAGTGATCTTTTGGTCTCCTCCTTTCAGACGTCCCAGGAAGGGATGCATATAGATGATTTCCTCATTGGCATCTTCTTCAGTAGCTCCAGGGTGAGTGTCTTCGGGACCACTATTTGCTTCTTGATTGAAGAAAGAGTGTTTCTCGCGTATCTTCTGAAGTCTCATAGTTATGTCTTTCTTGAAGAAGTCATGTTCCTTCCGTACAGCAATTGTCATTTCACTTATAACATCGCATTTTGTCCTCTTTGCTGCCAATTCCGCGTCTAGTGCCGCATTTGCTGCTTGGGCGACTGCGGTGGCAAACTCCACTTCTATTCTCCTTTCTCTGGTTTCTTGGATCTCTCGCCTGAGCCGCTGCAATTCCATCCTCAAATCCTCCTCAGTTAGCTCTATATCGATACCCTTGCCTTTTTCCATCTTAGCAGCAATTTCACCTTATCTGAGATGATAGAGTAATATTTTAGGATTTGGTAGTAGGATTTTATTTCTTGCTGAGAAACTTAAGACTCATGGAAATTTGGTCAGACATTTGGTAGTGACTTGTATTTGGTATTGTAGAGATTTTCAAAAAATTTTAAAAGGAGTAGGCTAAAATGTCTTCATTCAAAGCAACAATATCACGTAAACAGTTAAACACATAAGCATATATCGCTCGTCCTAAACAAGTATGGGGCCTTTTTATGCCAAGGGTAGGCCTAGCGTATTTGAAAGATGTATGTGTAGAATTGAACCATTTTGTTACCCCAAAGCAAATTTCGCATATAAAATGATGTTCAAAAAAGCGAAAATAAGCGGGGGGAAGTAGGAAACACAAAAGAAAAGGCCCACGCAGGGGTCATTTGAAAAGAGTACCAAAATACAAAAAAGGCAAGCCCACGCAGGGGCAAACAACAATAAGTACATATAGAAAAACCCACGCAGGGGCGAAATCTGCTAAGATGTTCCCGTCGGCCCCGCCTCTGATCTGCTCCTCCTGTTTTGTGCCATGAGATGCTGAAGCCTGTATTTAATCATTAGCAAGTATCTTTCGCTCCGGCGACCTTTCTCTTCCTAGTCTTCGAGACACATTCCGTTTTTCTTATCTCCAATCCATAAGTTAAGCTCTCCCAAATCGCTTCTTAAGTTTTCTAATTCTTGAGTTACGCTTTCGAGGGCGTACTTATCCTCCTCTTGCTTTTGAAGATATTCCTTGTACATTTCCTGGGCTTCTCTTCTTACATCTCTTAGTTCTATCAAAGTTTTTGACTCTTTGTCCTCTACACTGCAGTAAATGTTCAGAACTGAGAAGGAGATACCCTGTATATTGCGCTTTAACCAAGCTTTGTAAGTTTCATCGTACCCCGCATTAAAATCGGTCCCCGGCAATGGTGTCGTCTTTCATTCGCACTGCTCTTTTCCATTCTCTCAGCATCTCTGAAGCCTCAGGAACTCTATCATCCCCCATGTCGAACACATAGATACGGTAGTATGCTTCTGGAGGTGTAGTTTGTCTTCTTCCGAACTGCCTGAGGACCCGGATGGTGCATATGGGCGAATACCTCGAATACCTGGTAGAGGAAGCACAAGTTGTCTGTCGCCCCGTACTATGACACCTTTCGAGATGAAAGGGTCGAATATCCACTGGATATTTTCTTCTCTCAAATCAGAAAAAATTTGAGCCCATCTTTCTCTAGTTCTTCTTTTTTCTAAGTCTGCCCAGAACAACATGTCATTCAAACTCTTAAGAGCGTTATGCTCATCGAGGGTATGGAGTTCTTGAGTTCCGTGTCTCTTCACCAAGTGACTCATTATCCACCATTGAAGAAGAAGGTTGCAACCCTGAAAGTAACGATGCCCTTCCTTGCATTTCCCCAAAGCACGGTACATGTCGGAAAGGATGACAGGTGCGATAGAATAATACTTACTTGCCCTTGGTTCAGATGCCCGTAGAACAGAGTGTGCGCAAGCATTATCACTCGGGTGTTGATACTGAGGCTCGGGCCATGTGGGAAAACCATGGTGCCTAATAGTGCGATGGTAAATGCCAAATGTCTGATCTCATTCCATTCTCTGAAAGTGACCCTGAACTCTTGGTTGTAATTCATATAAAAGCTCGCATCCCCGAATCTAACGTAGAGATCCATGAAAGAAACGCTCAAACCTTCGGCCCAGTAAGCACAATCATTTCTTAATCCGAGCCAGTTTACAATATCCTCGTGGGTAGGCTTGTTAGGGATTAATATGTTTTCCCGTTTTCTCACTCTTCCTTCAAGCCCTGTACCGACCGTGTCTATTCCATCCCGAATTTCCTCAATTGTCGAGGTTATTTCCGTGGTTCCAAATCGAAACATCATTTTCTCGTTGTCCCAATAACCTGTTAGGACTTTAATCAGTTCGGGCCACCCAACCATATTGATGATTTCTATTAGGGCTCCTATATATTTGTTGAGGGCCCTTTTGTGAACCACAGTGAGGTCGTTGTACCACATCTTGAGTAGAACTGGGGCTTCTACTACCATGTCAAATTTGGGGAATCGATCCATACCTACAAAACAAAGCACAATTAAGATTCCCTCCCCTAAATAGGCAACAATCAGGTTTCCACACATATATCTTTCAAATGTCAAACAATATGATATGTCGTTAGGTCGTGGACCTTGGACATGATTTTGGCGATTTCACTAATGGACTTAATACGCCTTGGATATTAAACCGTCTTAGGCTAATGCTTAGATTTGGATTTGGTTTCGCTATACTCTAGGTTGACTAGAATTGGGTTAGAAGAGACGGTTACCCAAGTCGGACAAACAACGGGGTGAAGTCTAATAAACGACGTTGGATGACCACAAGCCAACTATTCGTTTATCACTTCCAAATGATTTAACTTGTGTTTTTTCTGAAGGACAGTCGTGGTAAGCCACGTAACTGCCTTTTTCCTAATGCAATCTATTTGTCGTTTGGCGAAATCGGATGCCATGAATGCCACATTTCAATATAAGCGATAAAAAAAACAAGTAGACAGTTAAAACACATAGCCAAATAAATTAATCTTGAGGTTAGAATTATTCAAATCCCCAGCAGAGTCGTCATTCTGTTTTATTTGGAAATATATTTAGACTAGTTTAGAGTCGCCACTTAATTTTTAGGGAAAATTAAGAAAACTATTCATTTTTCAAATAGATCAAAACAGTATATCTATTGAAATATTTAAAGGGTTCGAGGTTCATATTAGCATTTTGGGAAGGGTTTGAAAGCACCCGAAATGCCCGCTAACACGCGGTTATCCGGTAATTAACTATTTGGCTAATTGATTTTAAAATAAAGCATGCATACTTAAATTAATTAAGAGGTAAATAGTTTAATACTTAAAAAGATCTTAAAGGAGAAAGTGGATATTAAAAATATTATTTAAGTACAACATTTTGCAAATTTTCTTGAAAAAGTCTAGTAGAAAAATGTTTGCTTAATTTTAAATAGTTAATTCAAAATGGTTATCTTTTGGCGAGTTTAATTTTTAGAATCTTAAGATTAATTTAGCAAATAAAACATATAATAGCAATTGAATAGATAAGGAAAGAAAGTTTGGGCCCGAATCTGGATCTGTCCGCCTGGGCCAGTACCTGGGCCCATTTTCATTTTTGGGCCTTTGGCCCGTTTGAGTCACCTGCACTTGTCATAGTCTAACATATAATAGCTAACTTTCTTTTGCCCCAATTCCTCCACCTATCCTAAAAACTAACAAGTAATAGCAAATAAGTGGGCTTAGGCCCGAAATAACAAAATACAAATTTTTTGAATTAAGAATGGGCATTTGGCCCAAATTTTTCAATTTTCTCGATTTATTGCTCCTTTCGACTTCTGGACCTGTTCATCGACTTTTATGGGGGCCCACTCGATAAACACATAAATTCAAGTCTTTATGGCTCTCTCAAAAATGCAAGGGAAAGGAACGAGTTCGTGGCGAACTCCGACGAATTTCACATGCACAAGAAAAGTAAAGACAAGGGATTAGCTCATTCACGACGAAAAGGGAGAGCCTTTATCTATACTACTGAGCAAACAAATTATTCTAAATATTGATCATGTCTATTGTTAACTCAAACTCGCCAAGTTATAACAAAATGGAGATTCAAGCATAATGTTATGAAATAAATTCATAGGGAGAGGGAATAATATGATATGGCTTAAGCTAAGGCAAACATAACCACATTCTTGCATATTTAGAGCTAAAAGAGAACATGCAATATTCAAATTAAGGAGAAAAAAAAAAAGACATTTGCAACAAAATGGGTTGAAAATGAACGTCATGTGTCAAAGAAAATTATTACATGCTTGTTCTCTAACAATGAACAGACAAATGGCTAGTGAGATTAAAACAAATGCAAAAATTCTCAACAATATTTAAGGAATCAAACTAAACTATACCGACTTGTACCCATGTGCAATCGTTCTTTATGTATACCCAATAACTAAATTAACACCATTATTAAATCTAAAATCTAAATAGCATCATGAATCTATTAATAATAAGCCAACACATTCCAACCAACAACTAAGCATTTCAACTTGGTAAAATGGATAAGTGATCATAGATTTGCAAGGACTGAAATAACTACAATCAATGGACTACAATTTATTACACATATTTTAACAAGCCAAGCACGTGAATACCAACACTCGGAAAATATCGGCATCCTCACCCACAAAAGTGCCAGTATATAGCAAACATATTTCATATCATAGAGTATCTTGCCTCAAGTCATATAAGAGTCATGCTTTTTGATGCAAAATAAAAGAAATGACTAAGAGATGGAGTTAACATTTATTTATTTTTTCCATAAACATAATAGTAATGATACAGACGTCAAAATGAACAACAGAGACTATTTCAAAATCAAGAATAGGAGAAAATAATTAAGCCTATATTTACACATACTAAAATCCCAACAAGGAAAAATTTCAAAACTAAATAAGGATCGCAAAACAGACCCAAATATATACGCGAACTCTAAAACGGAATAAGGAGGAGTGAGGGGTGTTACCTTTTTCCGGGCAGCGATTGGGACGAAACGAGCTGACTTCCACCACCGTAATGCAGGTTCCGACAATTTTCGGCAGCCCCGACGAACAAAACAGAGAGAGGACACGAATGAGGATTAAACAAGTGTCTAGATCCTAGTTCCGCAACCCTCCCTTAGCTATCCTAAACGCTTGTATCTAGTCGTAAGATTAGAAATATCTAAAATATATGTTCGTCCCAAAATTCTTCTCAACCCTCCTCTCTTCTCTCCAAATATATATATATATATATATATATATATACCCCAAATTCCAGTGACTTCCTCTTAATATTTCCTCACTTTTCTCTAATGATTCTCTAACACAAAAATATTTTTTTTACTCAAAAAAAAAAATGATCCCCCCTCATACTGAAACTGTAAAGCATTATATATCAGGGAGCTAGGGTTCGATTTCGAGGGGAAAGGGTTGACATAAAATCGGGTTCAAGGCCCATTCCATATTCAAAAATCAAAAAATTGAAAATCTTTCACAAATTTAGGGAAACACCTTTTTTTTGAAGCTTCGTCCCTATTTCGAAAGAGGAAACGGGGACAGACGCGTGCTGTTTTTCTCTGCTCAAAATGTACGACGGAGAGGGATATGAAGAAGAAGACAAGGAATCGTATTGTACGCGTTCCTCACTGTTGCTCTCTGTGTAAACTCCGTGTATTGCTCCGTCAANCACAGCAAAAGTTTCATGTTTTTTGCCATCTAGCGGGACCCACTCAGAAGATATATTTGTATATACGAATTCCCTTTATACAATTATGTGTTGTATAAAAATTAATTGTATATGTATGTATATAATTTGTTGTTTGTATATGTGTTATAGGTATACATAACAAGACATGTCTGTATAATCTCTTTATGTATATATGTAGTAATTTTGTTTATATACAATCACTAAGTTTTAGTTTGTTTATACAGATTCTATAAATTTTGCACGAACGACACGTTATATACAAGTAGCAGTAGATATTAGCATTTGTTTGTATATAATTTGTTGTTTGTATATTTTCCATAGTTTTACACAGAGTTTTAAAAGGCGGAGGCGTGAGGCGGGGAGTTTTACTTAGTATAGGGCGAGACGTAAGCCTCGAGACGTGGGGCGTAATCCCTATGGATCTTTAATTTTTTAATTTACAATATAGTATAATAATCTAATAACACAAAATTATAAAAATACATCAATAGTTTGAAATAATTACAAACATGATTAAGGAAACTCATAGAAAATAAAACTTCAAACATGACTATACAAGTATAAATAATCTAATATCTTAACTTCCTAGTAATAAAAGAATCATTGTTTCTACAATTTTTTTTATCATACTATACAATTTACTCCCCTAAAAGAAAATAATCAATGAACTCACTAGTATTATAGTAAAAACATCACTCCTTCATGAATAAAAATAAAATTACTTTCAAATAGCTAAATAAAATATGATAATTTTGAGACATATGACAAAACCATGAATATCAATGATAAGTGAAAAAGTAAAATGTCGCTACGTATTTTTAAAAGAATTGTTACGTAATATATAATTACTTTTACAGTGTTACCAAATAGTAAAGATGTGATACTACACTTGTTGTTTGAGTTGCTCTCAATCTTCTTATCTTATAGATTAAAAATTATTACGTATCATTTATTTATTCAAGAATTATGAGGGTCAACAATGTTAATTAAAAATTTTAATGCATAATTTGTGTAAGATCTGTTAGGCGAGTCCCGAGCGTTGGGCGTTGGTCGTGCTTAGGGCGTACAGTCGGGCACTTAGGGCGTAAGTCTTGCAGAGCTAAGTCTCACACTTGAGTCTCGGGGCGTTTTGTTAGAGCCCCGCCCCAGGGTGATCCCCGAGGCGAGTCCCAGAAGAGTTTTTTAAAACACTACTTTTACATAACAAGACATGTCAGTATAGTCTCTTTATCTATACATATGTAGTAATTTTGTTTATACAGATTCTATAAATTTTGCACAAAAGACATTTTATATACAAGTAGTAGTAGATATTAGCATTTATTTGTATATAATTTGTTGTTTGTATAAATTTCATAGTTATACATAACAATACATGTCTGTATAATCTCTTTATGTATATATGTAGTAATTTTGTTTATATGCAATTACTATGTTTTAGTTTGTTTATACATATAATGGAGTCCCAATTGATGAACAAGTCGTAGAAGGAAAGAAATCCTATTAAAATATAATGTGCATGAATTTAGCAACGATTTTTTTGTAACAGAAATTAGCTCCTTTTTATTTAATTTTTAAAACAATCAAATTGTATATAAATTGGCAGGATTACCGAAATATACAGATCAGTAGCTTCATAGCAAACATAAAATTTGCTATGGAGCGCAATTATGCAAACTATAGTTATAACATACAAATATGATTTTTATCTTTGCTATACTTAAAATTACTCTTTTTTAAATACAAAGAAATCGAAAGAGTAACTAAAAAAGTTTTTTATTTTCGAAAAGAAAAATAAAATTGAATTGAGGTGAATTTGCCCGCAAAACTGAACCATTTGTCATTCTTAGAGGGACGCGATAGTAATTAGTATGAGTAATGTGTCCTCTTTGGCTTTTAGAAAAAAATATGTTCTATCTGCAATCGATATGCTATAAGACCAAACTGGTAAATTACTTGAAGAGACGAAACCTGAGCCAAGTTGCATAATGCTTAATGCTTGGACAGTTGAGTTAATAATAATTAAGTTAAGATAATATTATTAAAATAAAATAAAATAAAATAAGAGAGGTAAATATAATATTATAACCTACTACAAGGAAAGTAAGTATTAAGAAACTAACTTTAAAGGGTGATTTGTGCAATTATCACTTTTATCATTTGGTTATAATAATTTTATAGAACAATTAGTTTAACTTGAGTGACTTTATAAAAGAAAATCCATAAATTGAGTGACTTTATTGAAACAAAACTAAGTTGAGTGACTTTCTTAAATAATGATCTTTTGAGATATTTTGTTTCCAGAGTAAAACTGAATATGAACCTCTCAATAAGCAAATTGAAACATAGTTTGTTTCAAGAGTAACAATGAGTATGAACCTCTCAATAAGCAAACTGAAACATAGTTCATTTCCAGAAGCAAACTGAAACATAGTTCATTTTCAGAGTAACACCAGTAACACCGACTATTAACCTTTCACTACGCAAACTGTCATCAAATACTATAGGAAAACATAACTTTTTCCTTAAACAACATTACTAGAATAATTCTGTTCCATCAAAGAGGAAAACATATTTTTGAATATAATACTAAATTGGTAATCTATAACTTTAGCATTACTAGAAAAATTATTTTTCCATCAAAGAGGAAAACATATTTTTTGAACGTAATACTAAATTGGTAATCTATAACTTTGCAGAGTAAGTCATGTAATGACTTGACATTATCACCAAAGACTATGGGCTTCTCGGCCTTCAAACCTTCTGAAGTATCATTCTGAACTATGAATCACTCAGTCCTCACCAAAACCTTGAATAAATCTTCTGAACAAATTACTTTGTTGGAGATAAAGACCGAGCAAACTTTCATTGTTGTGAGATAAGAGCATAGAGGCCACTAGTTGTTGGGTTCTGAAAGTGATTAGGGCATATGCGGAAGCTTACAATTGCAAATAATATGATTGATAAATTAGATGACAAAAACNCTTGACAATATCACCAGAGACTATGGGCTTCTCGGCCCTCAAACCTTCTGAAGTATCATTCTGAACTATGAATCACTCAGTCCTCACCAAAACCTTGAATAAACCTTCTGAATAGATTACTTTGTTGGAGATAAAGACGGAGCAAACTTTCATTGTTGTGAGATAAGAGCATAGAGGCCACTAGTAACATGAATTGACGAATCACTCAGTGCTCACCAGAACCTTGAATAAACTTTTTGAATAGATTACTTTGTTGGAGATAAAAGATCGAGCAAACTTTTATTGTTGTGAGATAAGAGCATAGAGGCCACTAGTAACATGAATTGACGAGATGTTTGGATTACATCAAATGTCTTACTTACATTGTTACACATGGTTATAAAAATATTTTTTTATGTTGTTGATTATTTTTACAATTACAAAATAATAGATACTATTACATATTTTTTTCTCTTTCAATCAGTTGAAGACCACTTTCAATTCCCTTATAATTATATTTCCATTGCCACATTTAATTTGAAATTCACGAAAAATTATTACATGACCACATTTAATGATCGTATAATTTTAAATTATTTTAATTTGATTAAGGCTAACTTATAAGGTTTGATATAATCATTTTAATTAAGAAAAACGGTCATCAAACACACGTTCAATAATAATGTCAGTTTTCTATTTGATCTAACTTTATCAGTATCATGTGTTAACATCAAGCCAATAAATATAGGATAAGTGTTGAAATATATATATACACACGACTTAAACTACAATTGCATAATATATATTTTACTCCATCAAATCATTTAATTAAAATAAGTTACATTCCTTGAGTGTATACACCCGATACCAAGAAATATTTACCTTGTATTTTACACCATCTAATTCTAACATGAATGTGGTCCCCAAATTCGTGTTTCTTTCCTATGATTGTTCTCTATATTGAGATTTGAGAGTATCACAAATACTTTACTATCAACTTATTCTATTCATTATGCAAAATTGACAAATCTATTATTCTCCTAAAGTTACCTGTACACCAGTCAAATTGATAAGTACCAGGGGAAATCTCTCTTAAAGCATATTTGCACATAAATTTGGTGCAATCTTTCTCAAGAAAAGGCGAAAGAGTATATATATAGTACTGATTGGGAAGGTATTCATTCATATTCCTATGATAGACCTGATACTAATGATATTGTGTATAAAAAAAGTCAATATATTGTAAATGCTAACAGATCACAATTAATTTTTTTTGATAAATATGTATATATAATTAAAAGACAGTAAAAACACTAAGATATATTATTTCTAATGAGATTATTTTTAAAACGAAAATTTAGTCAAAAAGAATATAATAGTATACGAAAAGATGACATTGCTTGCTAAAAATTTCATATATAAGAAAGAGATGTAATAAATTGATTAACTGCAACAAACAAAACACACTAAGTAGAGCAAGCAAAAAATTAATAAGATAGATTATTAAACTCGATAACTATGATTAAAACTGCTCGACACGAATCATCTTCCGTCTCTCCCAAGATAGCTCCGCTCTCTCTTCTTCTTGTCTTTCTCCTCAAGTTCCTCCCCTAATTCATTCTTCTTTCCCTCCAATTTTCCATTATTTTCGTTATTTTGAGAGAATACTTTTTCATTTCCAAAATATCATCAAGCCGCCTTGTTGTTGGTGCCATGATTATGTACATGAGCTATGTAGTGGACAAAGAAGAGGTAAGAGACTTAGATTGAAAATATGTAATAAGGCATCTCCTATTTATAATATACTAACAAACCCAAATTAAATTACAACTAACAAATCCTAATTAAACACAATTAACTAAATAACAAATCCAAAACTAATTAGAGATTCTATAATTAAATTACCATAACTAATAAATCCTAAACTATTAAGGAATCATATTCTTGGGTAATTTCCTAGAAGAAGAAATGTAATTCGGTAATTTCTATTTGGGATTCAGAAATATTATTCCTTTTTTTTATTATTCGCACCATATTTTGTACAAGAAACCTAATCCTAAAAAGAGAAGAATTATAATTCATTAATTTCTGGGTATCCGAAAATATATCTCTCTCTTTTCTTTTTTTTTAATTCGCACCATATTATTTTCCTTTTTATTGATTTTTCTATTATATTATTAACTACAAAACAACTAAAAGCAAAACAGGAATATTGCAAATAAGCGTAATCTCATGTGTTACATGCCTTTATTAATTATTTCCTCGTTCATTTTTACTTGTTCAATATATTAAAAATAAATAAATATAAGTAAAATAATATATTATTTTGTGTCAATTTTACTTTTGCTATTAAATACGGTGCATTTTGAATATTTAGATGACTTATAATTAATATGAGTGATATAATAAAATAACCGCTCTATTTCTTGTCTCTTAAGAGGTGTGCTAAGTTAAAGATGGACGAAGTGAGTATAATAGTTTAGAGTATAAGTAGCATTATTTATACAATTTTTTTAAATCTAAATGAAATATTTGGAATATGTCAAATGTCTTATTTAATTCAGTGTCTTCTTTATAAGAGCAATATTGTCTGGATGAGATGTTTGGATTACATCAAATGTCTTACTTACAGATGGTTATAAAAATATATTTTTATGTCGTTGATTATTTTTTTTAATTATAAAACAGTAAATAATATTACACATTTTTTCCTCTTTCAATGAGTTGAAGACCACTTTCAATTCCCTAATTGTGTTTTCATTTCCACATTGAATTTGAAATTCATAAAAAATGAATACATGATCACATATTTTCAAATTATTTTAATTTGATTAAGGCTAACTCATAAGGTTTGATATAATCATCTTAGACAAGAAAAACATTCATCAAACACACATCCAATAATAATGTCAGGCTTCTATTTGATCTAACTTTATCGATATCATGTGTCAGTTGACAGGGGCCTTGTTGATCGAAGACTTAGTTTTAAGCCGAGATATACTTGTTTGTTTTCTTGATTGTGTGTGGCTGTCATGCGCTAGTAGCAAATGGTTCAGCAGGGTCGACTTGAGCCTGAGTTTTGACATTAGGGGCCAGTTGCGCCCCTCAAGTTTGGGGCGTGACAAAAACCTTACACGGCGTTGAATATACAAAAATAGTGATGAATCTGATGGTTCAGTCGTCTGAGGAAACAAGTTGGTATGGTCTTTCTATCGTTGTAGAACTCTTTTTTGGAAATTATTTGAATGTTTAGCTTGAATCACTGTTACCGTATTTAGCGCTCATGTTTCCATTCATTTTTTTTAAAAAAAATTATTGTATAAATTTAAAACAAAAAAAACATTTTATACAAAATTAAAGCCTCATAACAAACTAAACTATATCCATGAAATGTAATTATGTAAACTATACCTATAGAGCATAATTTCATTAAATTTGTTTGCCATATATGACATTTTTCCTTCTAAAAAGTCATGTTCGGAGAGATAATCAAGACTTCTCATAATTTGGGTATGCATTTAATAAAATATGTCAATTTTAAGAGCGCTTTTAAGTGCTATAATTAAAAAAAGAGAGAGCAAATTTTAGGTATAGCAAACATAAAAATCATAGTAGCGCTTTATAACTACATTTTTGCTATTTGCGCTCAATAGCATCTGATTTGTATAAACCGCAGGCATCTGATTCGCAGGCATCTTGTTTGTATAAAATCGCAGCAATTGTATATGTATATCAGTTAGATAATTGTATATATGTAACTACTATGTATATGTATCAATGATTGTGTTTGTATATCTACATAAAATTTGAATTTGTATACAATTGAATCAAATTAAAATATTTGTATATCAAATCTCTCTCTCTCTCGCACGCGTTATTCAAACACAAATTATACATTGTAATTTGTATATTTGTGTTTGTATAAAGCGAAAAAGACAAAAGAGAACTGAACAGAGGAAGATCTGTATTTGTGTAATTATAAGTGTATAAGACGAAAAAATATGTATTTGTATTTGTATATATAGTTCTCTCTTGCTTTACACAATTTATACATTTGTGTTTGTATAAAGTGAGAGAGGCGAGCGAGATTCAGGGGAGAGAGACGAATGACAGTATATTTGCTACGAATTAGAATTAAATAAAACTGTAACTATAATATTTATTTTGAATTAATAATTTGCTATAATGGACAATTTATTTTTTTTAATTTTAAAAATGTAGTGTGGCCAAGTTGTGTCAGGAAAACTGAAGAAAGCAACACATCCAGCCAATAATAATGGGAATGGGAAAGCCCAACCTTTCCATGACTACAAGTCTACAACCTTCCACAAAACTGACATGAATAATAGCACATAATGGCCAATTTGCAGTGCTAGTCAAGGCCATTTATTGACTGGAAGGTACCTTTGACCAGTCCTTTTGTCATGCCCTACACATGTAGCTTACAATTTCTTTACTCAGTCTTGCCCATTACTCTTTTATTTTCTTGAAACTGAAATATGTAGTAGAAAACAACACAGCATGTGTGCAGAATCAGTAAACACAATAGTTCATCTTGACTGCTGCTTTGTCATGTTTTGCCTTCAATCAGCCAATTATTTTTCTGATTCAGTATGAATATGATATTTGTTACCTCCCACCAACATATATACGAAGATACTATATGCACTAATAAGACTTATGATGAGAAGATATCTTTATCTCTGTTGCAATTTGAACTATAATCTTTTTATGATTTTCATACCACTTGTGTATGTACAAAACTCAATAAACACAGTGGCTTTTGGGACAGTTCATCTTCACTGCCTTTGTAAATATTAGCTATCTCACTGACTCCTGTAATTTTCGTACCACTTTATTGATAGCTAAGTCACATTCTTGCGGGCTTAGATCAGAGAGCTAAATTTAAACGATACATTTCAAACAAAAAAAGTACATTGTGTTGTGAAAAGTTGGATCAATGTGAGAATTCCAAAGGAAAGAGAGTAGAAAGGAAATGACTTAAATTGCATTCATCAATGAATCAATAATGTTACAATCAGCTCATCAACTTAGTATTATATAAGAAGATATAGTATGAAACAACAACATAATCATACTATTCAAGATTGACAAAGACACATGATGAGTAGCTAGCTATTTAGGATCAGTTGATTGGGTCTTGTTACCAGCCAAAGCAAGGATGGAATTAGCAAGTTTATTGATAGAATCAACAAGTCCATTAATGCCTTCTTTATTGATCTCAGCCTTTGACTCCTCAATTTGTAGCCTTCTCTGATGCAAGCTTAAGAGTTCTTTGTGCCTTCTATCTCCTCTTTCTTCACAAGACTGAATTGCTTCTGCTATAATAGCAGCACTCTTGGAGATAGCAGAGCCAACTTCTTGTGATGAATTGTTAATGTTACATTTTGATGTGCCACTAGTTCCTTCACCTCCTCCTCTCATTCTTCTTTTCTTTGCCGGTGAATCTGAATGCTCACTGCTATGATCAGGATCTGAGCTATCACACATCTCCAAAACATAAACAGATGGAGTATATCATAAAGGAATTTTCATTAATACTAAATGCTCATAAAATATCACTAGCTGTAACGAAATTGAGTGAATGAAACAGTTTAAACTGTCCAATGTCAATGTCTTTCTAGATTGATGTGTTAGATTGAAATAAATGCAAATAAGCTTCATTTTGAACCATATAATAATCTCGGGATAAAATCTAGGATTAACTTTGTCTCATGTTTGATTTGAGTTATAAGCTAATCCCACAATTTGTACAAAAATGGTGAGATTATTATCCCATAGAATGTGGGATAGAATTATCTCATAGGATATCTCAACGACTCATGGTATATCCTTGCTTATCTAAACCCGCATACACACCCCTATTTATCCTCCCCCATTCGTAGCTACCAAAAGGAAAACATAAAAAGGAGTCATTCACTTTTTTCTGGATTTTTTTCTACTTTATTTGAAAATCAGTGTTTGACATGAAATTCCGGTTTCAAAATCAACCCAAATCTGATTCACTTTCAAACAATCAAATATTTTATGCAAAAACTATAATCAAACACAACTCATCTTCAACTCCAACTTCAAAAATTCCAAATAAAGTGAAAAAATATTTGATTTCTATGGCCAAATGCCTACTACACACTTAAAGTTGATCACTTGATTAATAAGTATTTCTTTCAGATGAATAAGTATATTATTTCAAGAAACAGAATTAAAAGCTTGCCTTTGAAAAATATTAAGAGTGCAGCATGAAAATATATGTTACCAAATTAGAAAGAAATAATAGAAAGATTCAAACAATCATGGGAAAACCTAGAAATTTATCAAGCAAATTAAATCAAGAATATTCAATATGCAACACATAAACAAAACAGGACAAAATAACTCTCTCAACCAATTATGTCATGCATTAAGCTTTTCCAAAGTAGACTTTATATCCAAGTGGAGGTTCTCACTAAAAGCAAATGAGAGTGGACTTTAAAATAGTACTAGCTACTAGTTAAATAGTGATCATTCACAATGTTAAATTTTTTTAAAAAGTAGGAGATAAGAGTACCTACTGTGGTAAAAGGAACATTAGTAGTATAATCTGTTTGTGTTACTGTTGTTGTAATTGGTGGAAGTGGCAAAGGAGTAGATTGTTGTTGCAATGTGGGAGGTAAAGAAGGCAACAACATTCTTTGGCTTTTTTTGTCCATAACTTCAACTAATGCCTCATAAATCTCAGGCAACATATTAGTAGGCAAATTCTTTTCTTTCCTTTCATTCTTCTCAATCTTCCAATAAGATCTTATAATTTCTTCTCCACTTGCTTCAACAACTTTTCTTTCATATTCCCTTACTTTCTTGAAATCCCTCATGAGATTATCCCATTTGTCATTACATTGATTTTGGCTCCTCAAACAACCATTTCTCCAACAATAATCCTCTACCCATTTCCATCTTAACTCTGTTGGTTTTCCCTCTTGCCTTCTCATTCTCCTTTCATCATCCATTTTTTTTGCTTCTAATAGAACCATTGTTTCTTTTACAGTCCAATTCCCTTTTCTATAGTCCCTAAACATGTTACTACTACTCCCTCCTTGATCACTCACCAACCTATCCATGCAAAAACAAGAAAAAGGGTGTTCTTTTCTTGGCTTGTTTTGCAAAGGCAAGGCAAAAATAGCAAGAAAAAAAAACACCTATAGTATGGACTTTTGGGGTTTATTTGTGGTTTTGAACTTCGAAAATGGAAATTATGAGAAACATGAAGTCTTTCCCTCAAAATCTTAAAAAACAAATCTTGAAAAGCTTAAAGTTGAAATCAAAGACTATTCATCCACTATATATCCAAAAAGTTGGACAAAACTGGAGAGGGGTTTAAGTTAAGGCCAGAGGAAGAAATAGAGAGGAGTAGAACAGACTACTACTAAGCAATGAAGAAATTAATAGTTCCACTATAAGAAAAGGCCAAATAGAAATTCATTCAAACTGACATATCCCCTGCACCAAAAAAAAAAAAAAAAAAACACGCAGCGAGAGAGTGGTGTACTGTAGACTGTAGAGTGGGGTATTAAGGGGTTTGGTGTGGTTTGCTTGGAGGGGCAGAGGGAAAGAGGATTAGATGGGGGTCGTTTTACGGAGTATATTAGTAAAAATAATGTATTACACTATTTCTATAAGATTGATTCGAATCATCTGCATCTTCAAACCATCGAGCATACTTTGCACCTTCTTGATCATTTGTACAATTGTACTGGGTGTACTACTTATTTTATTCCATTTTATACAACACCACACTAAATAGAACGAACCAAAAATTACAGATATTTTTATTTTGAGAAAATACATAAACTTCTGATTATCCTTTTACCCAAACAAGTAGTTTTGTTTTTTCTTTTAGAGTAAATACTTCTTTTGGATCAACCAACTGGGTCATGGCAGAGGTGGCGGCCCAAAAGGTCCTGGAGGCCCATATATATCCATTGGGCCCCTAAAACAGTCTTGTAATAGCCAACAACAGCAGAAGAAGCTCAGGCTGAACAATAACAATAAGTTAAGAAGTTTAAGCATCAACATTAGAAAATCAATAATATTTTGACTAGATATGAAAATGATAATATATCTCTAATAATCCAACAAAAAAAATGTTGAAAAATAACTTACGTACCAAGAACATATAACATCACATAAACTATCAAAAAAACCGCCAGGTCTAGGCATCGGAGGTCCTCCAGGACCTGGAGGAAGACCACATCCCAACCACGGTCCTCGTGATCTCATATAGATTCAGTTAAGGTAAAATTAACCAACCACCAGAATTTTTGAATAGATAACTTTTATTTACTTTCAATTTTGAGTTGGAGCTATATATAGAAATTGAGTTACTACTAAATAAATACTACCTACTACTTATTACACTGCTCTAATCTACCATTCTTCATTCTACTAGTCAAAAAATAAATCCTAACCTAATCTTCATTCTTCTAATTACTATATACGCTTATTCAGTGCAAGCAAATATCTGAACTTTAATGAGATTTTTTAATTTGTTTTTATAGATTATGTAAATAAAACGAAACAAGCAAGTACAATTGACATATATACATATACTAACAATTGAGCTAAAATAAAAATATTTAGAGATTATTTTGTATGCGAGATATCTCATTATATAGGCGTGAGATAAAATTTAGGGATAATACATGTATTGGACCTTAAATTTGGCTTCAAATTTTAACTTTGACCTCCAACTTTTATAGTGCACAAACAGACACTTTAACTATCAAACCTTTTAATAAATAAACATGCGTGTCTTACATGGCAAAACGCGTGATGTGCACGTATTTTGCACGAGTAGGAGTAATTTTTGAGGCCTACAACAGTAAAAAAAATGCTGAAATGACAACTCTACCCTTAATTAATTTTATTTTATTTTTAGTTCTAAAATGGACGTGTAAAATATTTAATTAGTTGGCAGCCATTGAGTGGCTCACTAATACATGTGGCAGCGTTTACATTTCACGCTCTTGGCTCCACAAATCTCATGTTTATTTATTAAAAGGTTGGATAGTTAAAGTGCTTGTTTGTGCACTATAAAAATTGGAGGTCAAAGTTAAAATTTAAAGTCAAATTTAAGGTCCAATATATGTATTATGCCTAAAATTTATATGCCCATTCAAATAGTTATATCGTCTAAATAAGTTATCCGACGCAATGTTTGACAAAATCTGGAATTAGAAACCCAGTTAAGTCTTCGTCAACTTAGGTCCGAAGCTTGCTCTCCAATGGTGTCCTTGTAAGCAATCAACCCTATTACGTCTCAGTTTATCGTCTTCACTCAATGAATTTTAATGGTTAGATCATCATCTTCTTCTTCTTTTTTAAAGGTACAACACTGGACTGGAATTGGCAAATTTATTGTTAGGATCAGATCTATTGAATCAGTCATGGGAAGCAATTTCAAAGCTTCAAAAACAGAATCTCACTCTTTTGGAAGACCCATCACTTCCTTTCTCTGTTAAATACCAAATTTATGAAAACCCATCAAAGGGTTCTGTTATCGCTTTTGTATCTTCACCCAATTGTGCTGTCAATCATTTGCAACAAGAGTTTAGAGAGCTGGTTTCTTCAGATCAAATTACGTCCTTCGACTTTCTTCGCACCAGAAGTAATTCTAGCTCCATCTCCATTCATAAAGCTGCTTTTACCCTTTTTGCTTCTCTTGAGAATGAGCTCTCTCTTCTCAAACAACAGGTACAGTGCCTTCAATTGTTGAATTTTGCCCCTTTTTTGATATGGACATTGAGCGTTAGCATATTTGTGTTGTTGTAATTTCATAAATGTATTACTTATGTGTTCCCGAAATGACAAAATTGTTAATTAATTGGTGTCAAAGATCCTTAATTTTGAGATGTAATCTTGAGTTGATCATTCAAAATGTATGATTTTGTTTGAGGAAGTTAGGAGGAGATAGTTTCATGAGATCAGAAGTGGATGATTAAGTCGGTTTGGTATCCCGATGATTGGGATGTCCCACCATATATATGAGATAACTTATCCCATCACAATGGTTATAAATGGTGGGATACATAATCTTGGGACTAACTTATACCTCTAACCAACCGCAAAATAAAATAATCCTGCATTTTATCTCAGGATTACCTTATCCTTCGTACCAAATGATTCCCGAGTATTGTGAATTAGATAGGAAATGACAAAACGTTAGCTCAGTGTTTACTATAGTTAGGATCACTTTTTGAGTCAAGAATTATGCCCATATTCTTTAATTTGTTGGAATACAATATGAGTAATGACAACTCAACAGAAAAGAAATGACAGTTGGGGATGACCAGGGCAGGATGCAAGGAGACTGGACAAGGTCGCAATAATCTATAAGCATGGGGCCTCTGCTTGCAGAGGGATTGCTAATATCTACATTAGACAACTAAACTAAAGTTTAATTGTCCCTTCTTTATTAGGGAGGATGATTAATAGTAGTAACCAAACACCAGATTAATGGAAGAAAGATACTAATGATTGCTCTCCAGTTTATAATGTGCAAATGAAGTGTAAACTGTCGGCTGGATTATCTCTTATATGTGTAACTGATTTTGGCATTGTGGCTTTGTCTGCTCGATGCAGTTCACCAGCAGCCAACCTCTAATTGTAACTGGACATTCTCTGGGAGGATCAGTTGCATCTCTCTTCACCTTGTGGCTGCTTGAGAGCCTTCCCAGGTATGGTGCGCAGCAAATCCTCTGCATTACTTTTGGGTCACCACTTCTTGGTAACAATGGCTTTCAAAAAGCCATGTCAGGGCATCCGGCGTGGAGCTCTTGCTTCTTGCATGTGGTCTCGGATAAAGATCCAGTTCCAGGATTTCTGATCTCAGACCATAATGCCTCTGCTGCTACCTTGACTACTCCGACCTGGTACATGCCATTCGGTACCTATCTCTTCGGCTCAGAATCAGGTTTCTCTTGCTTCGAGGAACCACAGTCGATTCTGGAGTTGATGATAATGAGCTCAAGATGTGCTGAAAGTGAAAATCTTCATAACCGCTCTCAGGTTATTGATTACGGACATATCTTGGAACAGTTGAAGAACAAAGCCATTTGCAGGGGAATCTCAGAGCTGCCTGACTCAATACGTGATCCATTTCAAGCAGGTACCTATCTACTGCTAGAAGCAACTGGAGTTGGAAAGTTACAGGTAAATACACTTCCTTGCTACTTGATCAAATTGTGATGTTCCCACTTTGATGGCTCATCTACTGAAACACAAGGTAATTTTGATGAAAGATAAAACTTGAGTCATTCAGGTGCATATACAAGTTGTAAAGTAAGAATTTTATGTTGAAGCATTGAAGAACGCACAAGGCTATGTTTGCTGGTGGGGTAGGAAGGCGTAGAACATGAAATTAACTTGAGGCAAAAAATTCTTGGTTAAATGGACTATAACACACAAATACAGCAGAATACTTCTTTCTTTTTCTCTTAATGTTTATTTTTGTCAGCAAATTTCAGATATTTGTTTCTTAACTGCAACAGGAAAATGTTAACTTGAGCTATCTTGCAATGAATATTGCAAAAAGGGCAGAGGTTCAGGCCAAACACAAGCAGAACGTTTTTGATCCCTTCAAAATAAGTGTAACTAAAAAGTCCTTGACTTACCTTGAATGGTACATCAAAAACTCTTTGGAAGAGGCAGGGTATTATGACAAATATAAAACCAGACGTTCCAGAAGCAGAGACGAGATTGAAAGCACAGAAAACCTAATCAAGCATCACAGAACTTTGAAGTTCTTCTGGAAAAGAACAGTAACTGAAGTGGAAAATTTGCCCTGGAAGGAGGGGAAAATTCGCCGAAAGCGTTTGCTTTATGCTGCAACAAACTACCGAAGGATGGTTGAACCACTCGACATAGCTGAGTATTATGGTAGGGGAAAGAAAGATTATGTACTTCACGGAAGATCTGAACATTATAAACTACTGGAGAAATGGTTAGCTGGTGAAAATACTCAAACATACCAGAGAAGCCAAGCCTCTAGTCTAACAGTTGATTCTTGCTTCTGGGCTTATGTTGAGGAAGCTGTGATCTCTTGTCAAGGGTTGAAAGGTAGCCCACAAGACCAAGAATCAGCTAGAGAAATCCTGATCAAATTTGAGCAGTATGTAATGGACATGATTAGTAACTTCTTGGTGTCTCGTGAGATTTTCTTGCCTCAAAGCAGCTTCATGCTGTGGTGGAATGAATATTCCAAAGTTGTAGGAAATTCATATACCTCACCCTTGACTAATTTTATGAACGGTGGATTTCGTAGTTATGCTTAGCAAATTATATCTGTATAAGGGAATGTAATTTATAACTTATATGCCCGACTTAAAACTACTTTACCATTAGTTCTCTGTAATGTAACCTGTAACTTAATAATTTGAGTTGCCAAGCATGATTAACTGCGCAATACAGTAAAATTATAGGGGGATTTGGTTTTCTTCCTTCTGTTTATTGACAAAGCTTTCTTATAGCTATTGATTGATTTGAGCTAACAAATCCGAATTAGACAAATCTCTTTATACAGATCAAAATTAGCAGTTTTTACCTTTAATGCTACGTTTCTTACATGATTTACCTATTCGTTTTTTTTTTTTCAGTACTTCACAAGCATTTTGGGGGCTCATCTATGAATTCCTATTTCACTGAGGAACAAAGAAATAAGCTTGAAATTAAAGTCTACGTACTTAATGGTTAATATTAACACGTCTTAAAGAAATTCTCATTCAAATACACAGCTGCCAGCATAAGTAATTGGAGTGGTGGTAAGTACTCTATTCTTATCAGGAGGTTTCAAGTTCAAGCTCAGAATTGATTCGCATTTTACTTCCAAGTTGGACTTTCCAAAGTGAATCAAGATTTAGTTAAACCACAAAGTAGGTAAGGTACTAGACACCGGATGGGAAACCCAGAAAGAAAAAAAGGGCAGCAGAATGTTCAAAATTTTTACAAAGAGATGAAATGAAGCCCAAAATTGAGACGTAATTCCATAAATGGTCGATGTCTCTAAGATGGTACTGCATTTTAACTTATGCCTACATATTTCATAGTAAATAATTTTACAGAAGCGCAATTACACTCGCTTTTAAGTTTGGAAATTTTACAGGATTTGGCTTTTGAATGGAACATCACGATCCCTGTATTTGCCGCAGCCTAGAAATTGTTAGATCTGCACCACCAAATCCATCCATTATTGCTTTAGCTCCGGGAAACTCAGCTCTGGCCGTTGAACTTTCACACACAAAAAAAATATATTATTATTCAGAAAAGATGTCCAGCAATGTTTAACTAATAAGTAAAGAAAATTATCAGAAAGTAAAACTAGCTAACACTAATTTAGTAGGATGGATGTGGTACTAGTCTTATTGTGGAATGAAGTGACTCATATTCTCACCCACATATAACATAGGATTTATATAGCCCATTCAACTAATTTAGGATAGAGTATAGCTAATTGATTGATATATGCCTATTGTTAAAGACAAAAAGTATTTATATTGCATTCAAGAATTTGGTATTTAAGCTTGGCTTTGAAAAACCAACCTGCTCCGGACCACAACGCAAGGCATGCCAATTCGCTCTGCTCCAGCAACACCAGATAGACTTCCGGAAACAAGCACACAATTGTGCACAGGTACATCGGCATATTCTGCCCCAGCCCTCAGAGCAGCCACAACATTCTGCAATCTATATTAGAAGAAAATAAAGTATTAGACCACATTTAGATAGTTGAGCAGCAGACCTACGGTGTGCCAAATTGCACTATGCACTCAATACATTTATGCATGAATTTCAGATAGCCCCAAATGCTTCTGAATATTTTGTCTTCAACTACAAATCAAAGCTCCAAAAGTGAGCAATATGATCCAGTATGTAGCATGGACTCTTACTGCTCCTTTGACATACAGCTGTCCAGCATGTACGATATTGGTATATGACTATTTCACAACATACTCTTCAGTATACACTGAACGTTCAAAGTCACTGTATGAATCCACAATAATATCTAGTATTTGCATCCAATTCCGTGAGCACCAATGACATTGATTCAGCAGTTTTTCCTAAGATTCAAAGATCTCTGTAACAAATAGAAAAATCACCTACTAGTTTGATCAATATGAATTCAAGTAACAAGGAATTCATTCAAACATGGCCATGCCAAATAAGTGTAATGACTGAAGGATTTTGCATGGATCCTTCAAAATACACGGAAAAAACTTGCATAAAATTGATCTTACTTCTACCAGATAAAAACCTTCAGCCAATATTTTATATACCTTTGTGCATGTAACATGGTCTGAAATAGCACAAATGAGATCAATAAGTAATCTGTTTGCTATGATCCACCAGAAATGGGAAGCAGTTTATTTTTGGACCAGAGTTCCTCTACTCCCCCCCCCCCTTTTTCTTTGACAAGTCTCATTGGACGACAATTAATTCACAGCAAATAATTTTTCTTTTTTCCTTGGGCATATCTCAAAGTACTACTAGATGCATGAAATCTCCAGCTTCAAAGCATGTGGGAAACAACATGTTATTGTGGACCATTTGACGAATACTGCAAGCATCAAGGCATTAGACACCAGAAGACTCCTCCGAAAACTCCTCAGCTAAATGGTTTGGCTGAGAGGATGAACATGACCTTAATGGAAAGAGTTAGATGTTCGCTTTCTGAAGCAAAATTGCCGAGCTCATTTTGGGGTGAGGCTTTATTGACCGCTGCACATGTTATTAATCTATCTCCTGCTGTTGCTTTGCAAAGTGATGTACCAAATAGTGTTTGGTATGGAAAGGATGTTCCCTATGACCATTTGAGAGTATTTGGTTGCAAAGCTTTTGTACATGTGCCGAAAGATGAGAGGTCAAAGTTAGATGCCAAGACAAGGCAGCGCATCTTTTTTGGATATGGTCTTGATGAATTTGGTTACAGGCTATATGATCCAATTGAGAAGAAACTTGTGAGAAGCCGTGATATTATTTTTATGGAGAATCAAACAATTAAAGATATTGACAAAGTGGAGAAGCTAGAATCTTCAAGTTTTGATGCTATAATTCATCTAGAAGAAGTTCCTCACACAAGTATGCATGATGTTGTTGGGTTTGATGATCACGGTGACGCCCATAATCATGTATCGAATCAACATGCTGATGTTGATAATAACAATGATATTGTTATTGATGATCCTCCTGCTCATGAAGTTGTGGACGAATCAAATATTCCACTCAAGAGGTCCACAAGGCAGCGGGTTCCTTCCTCTCGTTATTCACCCAATGAGTATGTATTACTCACTGATGGGGGAAAACCTGAATGTTATGAGGAGGCCATAGAAGATGAGCACAAGGATCAATGGATTGAAGCCATGCAAGATGAGATGAAGTCTCTGCATGAGAACCACACTTATGAGTTAGTAAAATTGCCCAAGGGCATGAGAGCTTTGAAGAATAAGTGGATGTTCAAAGTTAAAGTTGAAGAACACAACTTCAAGCCAAGGTACAAAGCTAGATTGGGTGTTAAGGGATTTGGTCAAAGGAAGAGTATTGACTTTGACAAAATATTTTCTCCTGTTGTGAAAATGTCCTCGATTCGTACAGTTTTGGGTTTGGCTGCTAGTCTTAATTTAGAGATTGAGCAGATGGATGTGAAGACGGCTTTCCTTCGCGGTGACCTAGAAGAAGAAATTTATATGGAACAACCTGAGGGCTTCAAAGTAGAAGGTAAAGAAAATTTTGTGTGCAAACTCAGAAAGAGTCTTTATGGCCTAAAGCAAGCTCCTAGACAGTGGTACAAGAAATTTGAATCTGTTATGGTGGAGCAAGGCTATAAGAAGACTTCTTCAGATCATTGTGTATTTGTACAAAAATTTTCAGACAATGATTTTATCATCTTCTTGTTGTATGTGGATGATATGTTAATTGTGGGCAAGAATACTTCCAAGATTGACGAGTTGAAGAAAGAGTTGCGTAAGTCTTTTGCTATGAAAGACTTGGGTCATGCCAAGCAAATTTTGGGCATGAGAATTACTCGTCTCAGAGATGAAAGGAGGATTTATTTGTCACAAAAGAAGTACATTGAACGTGTACTAGAGCGCTTCAATATGAAGAATGCTAAGCCTGTTAGTACACCTCTTGCTGGTCATATGAAGTTGAGCAAGAAGATGTGTCCTACAGTTAGGGAGGAAAAAGAGAGAATGGCCAAAGTTCCATATTCCTCTGTTGTCGGAAGTCTAATGTATGCAGTGGTATGCACTAGACCTGATATTGCTCACGCAGTTGGTGTTGTCAGCAGATTCCTCGACAATTCGAGAAAAGAGCATTGGGAAGCTGTGAAGTGGATACTCAGGTATCTTAGAGGAAGCTCAGATGAATGCTTGTGTTTTGGAGCAGCAGATCCAATCTTGAAGGGCTATACAGATGCTGATATGGCAGGTGACCTTGACAACAGAAAATCCACTATTGGATATTTGTTTACTTTTTCAGGGGGAGCTATATCATGGCAGTCAAAGTTACAGAAGTGTGTTGCACTATCTACAACTGAAGCTGAGTATATTGCGGCTACTGAAGCCGGCAAGGAGATGATATGGCTAAAGCGATTTCTTCAAGAACTTGAATTGCAACAGATGGAGTATGTTGTCTATTGTGACAGTCAGAGAGAAATAGACTTGAGCAAGAACTCCATGTACCATGCAAGAACAAAACACATCGACGTCAGATATCATTGGATTCGTGAGGAAGTGGAGAGTGAATCATTTCACGTCAAAAAGATCCATACAAGTGAAAATCCTGTAGATATGCTGACCAAGACGATACTGAAAGACAAGTTCGAGTTATGCAAAGAACTTGTGGGTATGTGCTCCCTCTAAAGAATATGAAGATACCTCCTTCCAGTGAATGGGACTGGAGGGGGAGATTTGTGGGGTCCAGTCCCACTATTCTATTTTTGACTTCAACAATTGTTGCATGCAATTGTCAATTGTTGGCAAATTGCAATAGCAGCAAATGTTGAAAAACACAGCAAATGTTGAAAAATTATAAACTTTCGGTGGCACAACTTTGACATATAGTGTATGGTGTTCAAATTTGCTGCTGCAAATTTCTTCTATAAAAGGAGCTTATTGGCTCATTTGACACACCAATTCATAGAGAAAGATAAATATAGATAGCTGTGAGGTTTCCATAGACTATACAAGAAAAATAGTCTGTGAAGAAAAATAGAGTGTGAGCGATATTTAAGTAAGGTGGAAATCAAAAGAGTGTTATTCCTTTTGAGTGTGTAGTAGTCACTTTGAGTATTGTATTCGTGGCTACACGATGTAAAATTCTTTACTATAGTGATATCAGTTGCTCCTCTTAGCCCGTGGTTTTTCCCTTATTTAGAAAGGTTTCCACGTAAAATTCTTGGTGTCATTATTTTCCCATTTTATTTCCATTATTTTGACCATATATATTTTTGTGTTTATCCGTGTTTTCCTAACAAACATCTCATTTTGCAAGGCTTCAATCCATTGATCCTTGTGCACATCTTCTATGGCCTCCTCATAACATTCAGGTTCTCCCCCATCAGTGAGTAATACATACTCATTGGGTGAATAACGAGAGGAAGGAACCCGTTGCCTTGTGGACCTCTTGAGTGGAATATTTGATTCGTCCACAACTTCATGAGCAGGAGGATCATCAATAACAATATCATTGTTATTATCAACATCAACATGTTGATTCGATACATGATTATGGGCGTCACCGTGATCATCAAACCCAACAACATCATGCATACTTGTGTGAGGAACTTCTTTTAGATGAATTATAGCATCAAAACTTGAAGATTCTAGCTTCTCCGCTTTGTCAATATCTTTAATTGTTTGATTCTCCATAAAAATATTATCACAGCTTCTCACAAGTTTCTTCTCAATTGGATCATATAGCCTGTAACCAAATTCATCAAGACCATATCCAACAAAGATGCACTGCCTTGTCTTGGCATCTAACTTTGACCTCTCATCTTTCGGCACATGTACAAAAGCTTTGCAACCAAATACTCTCAAATGGTCATAGGAAACATCCTTTCCATACCAAACACTATTTGGTACATCACTTTGCAAAGTAACAACAGGAGATAGATTAATAACATGTGCAGCGGTCAATAAAGCCTCACCCCAAAATGAGCTCGGCAATTTTGCTTCAGAAAGCAAACATCTAACTCTTTCCATTAAGGTCCTGTTCATCCTCTCAGCCAAACCATTTAGCTGATGAGTCTTCTGGTGTCTAATGCCTTGATGCTTGCAGTATTCATCAAATGGTCCACAATATTCACCACCATTATCAGTACAAATACATTTTAATTTCTTTCTAGTTTCTCTTTTAACTGAAGCCTGAAACTGCTTGAAGACACCTAACACTTGGTCTTTAGTCTTCAAGACATGGACCCAAAGTTTTCTCGAGCATTCGTCAATAAAAGTGACAAAGTAGAGTGCACCACCCAATGTCCTTGTCTTCATTGGACCACATAAATCAGAGTGCACCAATTCAAGCAACTCTGTCTTTCTTGAAGGAGGGTAAGACTTAAAGGAAACTCTATTTTGTTTACCAGCCAAGCAGTGCTCACACTTTTCTAATTTAGCACTTTTGAAATTTGACAATTATTTCTTCTTGGCAAGAACATTAAGTCCTTTCTCGCTGATGTGGCTAACCCTTTTGTGCCATAACGTTGAAGAGCTATCGCTTTCAACCACATTTACCATATCAACACAAGCAGAGGCCGTAGTCCAGTATAAACCACGACGTTTGTTACCACGAGCCACAACCAAGGAACCCTTAATGAGTGTCCATTTTCCATCACCGTTGGTACTAACATATCCTTCATCATCCAAAACACCAACAGAAATCAGGTGCAAACGAACATCAGGAGCATGTTTCACATTGTTCAAAACTAGTTTAGTTCCAACACTAGTTTTCAGACAAATTGTACCAATACCAACCACCTTAGAAATAGTCTCATTACCCATACTTAAGGTTCCAAAATCACCAGGAGTATAGGAAGAGAAAAAATTCTTCCTTGATGTCACGTGAGATGCGGCACCAGTGTCCACAACCCAGCTTGACTCATCACAAGCAATATTTATCATATCCGCATCAAGGACAGTAATAAGATCTTCGGTGGTGATGGTGGCTAGGCAATTTTCATTGCCATCTTCTTTAGTTTCCTCTCTGTTTTTGTTCTCCCTCTTCAACTTCCTGCAGAACTTTTTTGTTTGCCCTTTCATGCCACAATGATAGCACTCAATATCCTTAAGTCTGCCTCTGGATTTGCTCCTATTTTGAGAACCACGAGTTTTGTTTCTCCCCCTGGAGCCAGTTATCAGGACATCCGACGAAGAAGAACCTTGAGATTTTTTTCTCATCTCTTCGTTCAAGACACTACTCTTGGCAGAATCCATTGAGATCACACCATCCGGAGCAGAATTTGACAATGAAGTTCTAAATGTTTCCCAAGAGTCTGGTAGGGAACCAAGTAGAAGCAAGCCTTGAATTTCTTCATCAAATTTAATGCCCATAGCAGATAACTCGTTCATGATCCCCTGAAAATTATTCAGATGGTCTGTCATCGGAGAACCATCATGATACTTTAAACTCAACATCTGCTTTATTAAGAACATTTTATTGTTGCCAGTTTTCCGAGCATACAAACTTTCAAGATGCTCCCATAGGGTTCGAGCATGTGTCTCCCCAGAAATATGGTTCAACACATTATCATCAACCCATTGCCTAATGAATCCACAAACCTGTCTATGCAACAAATTTCACTCTTCATCTGTTTTATTATCAGGCTTTACAGTGGTAAAGACTGGTTGATAAAAATTCTTGACATAAAGCAGATCTTCCATTTTTCCCTTCCAAATGACATAATTAACACCATTTAAAGTAACCATTCTACTTGTGTTGGCTTCCATTGTTTATCCCCAAAAAATATAGATATTGCAAACCAAAGTAAATCTTTTCTGATGTGGAAGTTCAGACTGTGCTGCAACCACAGAGCATACTCAGATAAAACCTTGACTCTGATACCAGTTTGTTAGGAAAACACGGATAAACACAAAAATATATATGGTCAAAATAATGGAAATAAATTGGGAAAATAATGACACCGAGAATTTTACGTGAAAACCTTTCTAAATAAGGAAAAAACCACGGGCTAAGAGGAGCAACTGATATCACTATAGTAAGGAATTTTACACCGTGTAGCCACGAATACAATACTCAAAGTGACTACTACACACTCAAAAGGAATAACACTCTTTTGATTTCCACCTTACTAAAATATCGCTTACACTCTATTTTTCTTCACAGACTATTTTTCTTGTATAGTCTATGGAAACCTCACAGCTATCTATATTTATCTTTCTCTGTGAATTGGTGTGTCAAATGAGCTAATAAGCTCCTTTTATAGAAGAAATTTGCAGCAGCAAATTTCAACACCATACACTATATGTCAAAGTTGTGCCACCGAAAGTTTATAATTTCTCAACATTTGCTGCTATTGCAATTTGCCAACAATTGACAATTGCATGCAACAATTGTTGAAGTCAAAAATGGAATAGTGGGACTGGACCCCACACATGTTAGCACCGTCCATCAAGCATCTCAATTCTAGTTAATTGTTGATAAGATCCCCAACCATGTCGGGATTGAAGTGCAGTTGATTATTGATTTTGACAAGTTTAATCAAGCATCTTCATACAGGTAATATAATGTCATGGTGTAAAACTGAAAGTAAACCATTAAAACAACAAACAAAATAATTAAAAATACAACAACGAAGAGAATGATAGAACTAACCCTTCACTTGAAGTAGTATCAATGTCGACAGTCAACTTTAGTATGGAAGCAACCTCCTTAGCAATTCTTTGCTCCTCAGCGGAAACTGGGTCAAAATAATATAGAGGAGGTGTGCAGTTTCTTATGTTGAAATATGGTACAAAGAGAGGCAACCAGCTTATGCCATGATATTTTAGCAGATTGTGCAATGAAATTGAACCAGATTGTCCGAGGAAATTTACCTGCTTTTCTTGCTTCTTTAGCCAGTTGCTCACCTAGGTCAGATGCCACCCCTTCGCCTAATACAAGTTGGCCATAGGAACTTCGTTTTACCTCCTCAATTCCAATTATTTTTATCTTTGCCATTTTATCCTTTCCAAGCTTCTCAATGATAGATCTGTAGTGAATCAAAGAACTGGTTACTTTTCCAATGATTGGCAGAGAGTATGCAGACTCTTTCACATCAAGACAACCCAATTTCTTATGGGTGGAAACCAAAACGAGTTTTTTGACAGGGCAAGTGTAGAAGTATCATTAATGTTGGATAAAACGGGAATTACTGCACATGCCAACTAACAGTCCTTTCGATAACTATACTCTTAAGAGATTTTAATTATTTCCTGATATGAATCAACCTGCAGAATCATTTAGTTTATATGATGACGTTCTAGCAACAAAGACCATAAAAAAGCCGCTAAGCATATAATCTAGATCCAAGAAACGGATTGTCTTTTTAATAATAATGGTGTTTGGGCCATTTTACGCACTCCTTGACTATTCTACTGGCTGCCTACTACCCTCTCAGAATAGGTACAAGGTAGCTTTGTCCATCAAGGCATAGGCAGATGGAAAAATCACCTAGTGTGTTTGTCTCTCATCATTTTCACTCACTTCATTAACCACTATGACACACCCTTGGGTGCTTTAAAAAACGGCAATTTAACACTGGCAGATTCCCAAATTCAGCAGTTTCAAGTGTTTGGCATCAGCAATTTAGACTAACGTATTCAGTTTCATTCAACCCTACCTCACCCTAAAGCTATATAAAGAATGTTTGAGAAAAAAAACTTATAAATTCATATTTGAAATGCAAAGAGTTGAAATTAGCAGTGAACCTGACTTGTTTCTCCCCACTTTTACAGTAGGCTGTCAGCATCACTACTGGTACACCTTCTTCACATGCTTCATCAATAAATCTGCAAATTTCATAGTAGAATTTATTACGAGAAATATGACAAAACTAAGGAAGATCAACCAACTAAATTAATAAATACAAAGACCACGGAATCAAACCAACTGTACACCGGTAATCGAGATGCTAAAGAGTTAGCCTGACATGCTAAATATTCTAACCTGTAACCTCTTTCTTAGGAAAATTATCGTTGAAAAGTGAACGTTAAGGCATTTGAAATTGTTGGAACTAAATCTATGGATCAGCGATGTGATAAATTGCTCAACACGTCAAAACTTAGATGCTTAAACCAATGAACTTAGCAATGTTGCCGCTAAAATCCAAAACATCCACAAGGTGAGTGTTGTAGAGATGCGAATGCTAGATGGATATGTGGTCATACAAGACTAAATAAGATTAGAAATGATTGCAGAGACAGGCTGAATCGTGGGAGGTAAGCTGGGCTTGGAAGATGTTGTGGAAGACTAAAGCTCCTCCAAAGTTGGCTTGTTTTGGCTGAGTAGCAGCTAGAATGCCTGCCTCACTCAAGATATGCTTCAGAGAAGGGGATTCGCCCTATGTAGTAGGTGCTTCTTTTGTGAGAACAATCAGGAATCTGCAACTCATTTATTCCTCCATTGTAAACAAGCTGGAAAATTTTTGGGTCTCTTTTAAACATATGTTAAGTGCAATGAGCCATGCCTTACAGTATAAGAGCTCTAGTAGAAAGCTGGCAAAGTCAGAAGTCGGCAAAAGAAAGAAGAAAATCTGGAAAACCCTTCTTTGCATCATGAACACCATTTGGTTGGAAAAAAATAGCAGATGCTTTTGAGAATCATGATGTCTCAAGTTCAAATCCTAACGGAGACAAAAAAATTACTAGGTGATTCTTCTCATATGTCCTAGCCTTGGTGGACAGAGTTACCTAGTACTTGTTGTTGATGATAGGTAACATGTATCCCGTGGAATGAGCCGAGGTGCGTAAAGTTGGCCCAGACAGGCAAACACCATGGTCATCAAACAAAGAAATAGCAGATGCTTTAGAGGCAAAAGTTCTCATATTTCTGTTGTGAAGAATAGATGTCTGCAGAATTTACGTTTTTGGTGTAACAGCTATCCCATATGTCTTAGCTTGTACTTTTCTGTACCACTGTTATGAATGGGCCAAAACCAGTTATAGCAAAGCAGCCCTATACCACATTAATCTGCTCAATCAATTTCCTAACACAGTTGGCTTCAATTTCCAATGTTGATAGTTTTAACTTCTCTCTCTCTCCAACGGCTTTCTCTCCGGCGACGCCGGCGAAACTGACAGACACCAGCGCTGCTCCGACCAGGCGGCAGCTCCGACGGGATTGCTCCGCTCCCCTCTTTCTCTTTCTTCTTCTCCTTCTCTCTCTCTCTTCTTCTCCGTCTCCACCAGCAATCACCGGACAGCAGCAACAGCCGGCGACAACCCACGACGGCAACAGATCCGGTCGACAGAAACCAGCGAGAGCCAGCTCTGACTCCGGTGAGCTACCGGCCAAACAACAGTGCACCAGCAGTGCTACTGTTTGTCGCCGGAGACCAACCAGATCTGGCCGGAAAAGTCACCGACCAGGTTCTATCTATCCTGTCTCTCTTTCTTTCTTGATCTGAATCTATTTTCTCAGCCCTCTCTTGCAGATTTTGTGTACTGTCTTCTGTTTGGAAACCTTCTGATTACCTGTTTTATTCCTGATTGGCTTTGTAGTTCAGATTAGGGCTCCATCTTCTTTATTTTGGATCAGTGCTTCCTTGTTTTATATTATAGTCTGGATCAGTGTTGCATCCGTTAGTCTAGTTGTTGCTATCTTGTCATTTAGATTATACACTTGTTGCAGTATTATTGAGTATATTCCTGTGTAGATTTTACATTAGTTTCAGTTTCTTCTTCGTGGATTTGGTATCTGATGGTGGTAGTGAGTCATGTCTTCGGTTGAGGCCAAGGGCGAGGGAAAATAGTGGTAAGAGGGTTACGGGTTCCCATAATTTGAGGGTAGGATCATGGAACATAGGTTCGTTGACGGGGAAGTCCATAGAGCTAGTGAAAATCCTCAAGAAGAGAAAGATAAATATAGCTTGTGTCCAAGAGACTAGATGGGTAGGTTCCAAGGCTCAGGTTTTCAACAGGTTTAAGTTGTGGTACTCAGGAGGCTCAAGGGATAGAAATGGAGTGGGTATTTTAGTAGACGGGGATTTGAGGGAGCAAGTGGTGGAGGTTAGGAGGATCAATGATAGGTTGATGATGATTAAGCTAGTCATTGGAGGATGTACTTTGAGTGTTATTAGTGCTTATGCACCTCAAGTGGGCTTGGACGAGGAGGCCAAAAAGCTCTGTTATGAGGATTTGGATGAGGTAGTTAGAGGTATACCAAACAATGAGAGAATTGTCATTGGTGGAGATTTTAATGGTCATATTGGGGCAACTTCTAGTGGCTTTGATGATGTTCATGGAGGCTTTGGTTTTGGGGAGAGAAATGGAGGTGGAACTTCGCTTCTGGATTTCGCTAAAGCCTTTGAGTTGGTGATTGCTAACTCATGCTTCCCGAAAAAGGAGAACCACTTGGTTACCTTTCGTAGCTCGATAGCTAAGACTCAGATAGATTACTTACTCCTTAGGAAGGGTGATAGAGGTCGTTGTAAGGATTGCAAGGTTATCCCAAGTGAAAATCTTACTACCCAACACAAGCTTTTAGTGATGGACTTGGAAATTAAGAGGGATAGGAGGAAGAAGAGGGTTTTCGATCGACCGAGGATTAAATGGGGTGGCTTGACCCCTGCCCTTTCTCGGGAGATGGGCAAGAAGTTGACTGGGATGGGAGCTTGGAGTGGTAGTGAGGATGCGGACACCATGTGGAATAAAGCAGCTAGTTGCATTAGGGAAGTTGCTTCTAAGGTGTTGGGGGTTTCAAGGGGTAATTTTGGAGGCCATAAAGGAGATTGGTGGTGGAATGGGGAAGTCCAAGGCAAAGTGGAAGCAAAGAAGGCGGCTTACACAAAGTTGGTGGAGTGCGAAGACGAGGAAGAGAAGCGGACGCTTAAGAAGGTTTATAAGACGACAAAGACTGAAGCTAAGTTAGCAGTTACGAAGGCTAAGACGGCAGCTTTCGAACGCTTGTATGTCGAGCTGGGGGACAAAGGTGGGGATAAGAAATTGTATAGGCTTGCAAAAGCAAGAGAGAGGAAGGCTCGTGACTTGGACCAAGTGAAGTGTATCAAGGATGAGGAAGGCAAAGTATTGGTGGAAGAGACCTCCATCAAGCAAAGATGGCAAAGATACTTTCATAAACTTTTAAATGAAGAAGGGGACAGAGACATTGTGTTAGGTGAGTTGGCGCACTCTGAGAGACTTCGGAACTTTGGGTACTGTAGGTGTTTTAGGATCGAGGAGGTTATGAGTGCAATTAGTAGGATGAGCAGGGGTAGAGCGACCGGACCCGATGAGATTCCGGTGGAATTTTGGAAGAGCACGGACAAGGCAGGTATAGAGTGGTTAACTAGGCTGTTTAATGTTATTTTTAAGACAGCAAAGATGCCTGATGAATGGAGGTGGAGTACAATGGTTCCGTTGTATAAAAACAAGGGTGATATCCAAAACTGTAACAACTACAGGGGTATCAAACTGCTAAGCCATTCTATGAAGATTTGGGAAAGAGTGGTGGAGATGAGGGTGAGAAGAGGGGTGTCCATCTCTGAAAATCAGTTTGGATTCATGCCGGGACGATCGACTACCGAAGCCATTCATCTTATGCGAAGACTGGTAGAAAAATATAGAGAAAGGAAGAGAGACCTACACATGGTATTCATTGACCTCGAAAAGGCCTATGACAAAGTACCGAGGAAGGTCCTCTGGAGGTGCTTGGAGGCTAAAGGTGTCCCGATGATTTATATTAGGGCGATAAAGGACATGTATAGTGGAGCCAAGACTCGGGTTAGGACGGTTGGAGGAGACTCGGAACACTTTCCAGTTGAGATGGGGTTGCATCAGGGATCAGTCCTTAGCCCTTTTCTATTTGATGTGGTGATGGATGAGTTGACGCGGTCTATTCAGGAGAAGGTACCATGGTGTATGTTATTTGCGGATGACATAGTACTGATTGATGAGACGCGGGACAGAGTTAATGCGAGGCTGGAGGTGTGGAGACAAACGCTGGAGTCCAAAGGGTTCAGGTTGAGTAGGACCAAAACTGAATATTTGGGATGCAAATTCAGTGATGCGGTGGATGAGGCAGATGGGGAAGTGAGACTGGACACACAGATTATTCCCAAGAAAGAAAGTTTTAAGTATCTTGGGGCTGTAATCCAAAGAAGTGGTGACATAGACGGTGATGTCACACATCGCATTGGGGCGGCTTGGTTGAAATGGAGGCTTGCCTCTGGAGTCTTGTGTGATAAGAAAGTTCCACCGAAACTTAAAGGTAAGTTCTACAGAGTGGTAGTTAGACCGGCCTTGTTGTATGGAGCGGAGTGTTGGCCAGTCAGGAACTCACATGTTCAAAAACTGCATGTTGCGGAGATGAGGATGTTGAGATGGATGTGTGGGCACACTAGGAGCGATAAGATTAGGAATGAGGTTATCCGAGAGAAGGTGGGAGTGGCCTCTGTGGTGGACAAGCTGAGGGAAGCGAGACTGAGATGGTTTGGGCATGTGAAGAGACGGTGCACAGACGCCCCAGTGAGGAGGTGCGAGGGGCTGGTTGTAGAGGGTACGCGTAGGGGTAGAGGTAGGCCTAAGAAGTATTGGGGAGAGGTGATTAGACAGGACTTGGCTCAGCTTCACATTACCGAGGACATGACTCTAGATAGGAAGGAGTGGAGGTCGCGTATTAAGGTTGAAGGTTAGTAGGGCTAGCGTGTTGTCTTCCCGTGCGAGGGTTTCGGTGGGTAGCGTTTGTAGTAGTCCTAGCCTTGCTCTTGTAGTTCTTGTCTGTGATCCTATAGCCACTTGTCGTTTACTGCGTTCCACCTCTCACAGTATTCTTGATGTTATTGTTTCCTTTGTTGATTATGCACTTTTCTCTTATTGGATACTATGTAGTATATAATGTTTCCTCTTCTTTTACTTGGGTTGTCGTACTTGAGCTGAGGGTCCTCCAGAAACAGCCTCTCTACCTCCATGAGGTAGTGGTAAGGTCTGCGTACACTCTACCCTCCCCAGACCCCACCTAGTGGGATTTCACTGGGTAAGTTGTTGTTGTTGTTGTTGTAGCCCTATACCACATTAAGTGGTTATGTGTGGGATCCTGGTTGATAAATAGCACATTCCAGGAAAAGTAGTCTTATGTAAATTGTTGAGTGAAGAATCTAAATCCTCTCATCTCCACTCTTAGTCTGAGCTTCGTATCTCCTTTCTTCCGCTATCAATCCCTAGTCTTACTTTCAATAATCAATATTTTTGTATGTTCGTTTGGGGATTTTACCATTTGAGTTGCTGCATTTACTATCTGGAAGTGTAATTGAAGACTTATTAATATAGTTGAGAAGTTGGTTACTGTTACATTAGATTTGAGTTCATTACATTCTTGGTACCTTTTCAATCAATTTTAACCCATCTTATAAAAAAAAAGGACTGCATCTGCAAGAAGGTTCATGTAGCAAATATCGAGGATAAAATAAGAGGCCGTCTCTTGAGATGATATGGTCATGTCCGGTGTCGACCGGCAGATGCACAAGTCTGCAGATGTTAGAACATGGTGGGTGAAGGTGTTAAGGAAACGAGGTAGACCTAAAATCAGTTATAAGAAGGTTTTCTCGAAGGATCTACAATATCTTGGAATCCCTGCAGACTTGGCAAAATATAGGCACAGATCACAATGAAAGAAAATTATCTATATATCCGATACTTATTAGTTGAGAATATGTTTCCCCATGTTAGCACTTCTACTCTACATCCTATGCTTTTCTAGGAGTTGAATTTATATGCCACTAGAAAATATAAGGAACTGCAGGTAATTTTTATTTTTATTTTGCTTAATATTATCATGACATGAATTTAAGTGGAGTAACAAAGTCAGTGAGTATTCATATAGCTAGTCCCAACTTGTTTGGGATTGAGGTAGTTGTTGTTGTAAACCATTAGCTTTGCACACAAACTAAACACTCAAAAGTGTCAAGGATCCGAAGATTGTTACATGGCGAAAGTCGCAATATCTGAACTACAAGTGGGTCTCAAAACTGCTGGGTGTGGAAAAATATAGCTCAATGAAACCGACAAGGAACCATTACTTCTAGCTATAAAGCACAAAAGTTGTAGATTTCCTACTGTTGAGTTTGTCCCCGAATTTCTATAGGAAGGGGCAAGAGAGGTCATAACTCATGTGGTAAAGCAAACAGGAATTAATCCCAGAGGAACCTATTATTGGCTCAGCTATTTCACGAACCTATTGCATATTTAACTCCACTCTGATACAGCAATCACCAAACAATGAGGACTATGACTTGGATCTCAGGATGAGTCTGACACCAACTCAAATTAGAAAACATTGAATAACCCTAGGCTTTTGAATGCGTTCCCTCTAAAATTTGCTAAAAATAATAGGAGAAAAACCTGAATAGCCTCAATTTTTAATAAGAATACACCTAAAACCTGACAGCAGCATATAATGCTAAAAAGTAAAATCAACACGTAAATCTTTAAGCAAATAAAGGAAACATGATTCAGAGCTTCGACCCTGTGAAAGGAGATCTTTCTCCTCTTCTTACACTTAGCACAGCATTACCCAAATAAAAGAATGGAATAACCATAAGAGACCTCACTCTGATGCAAGGTTAAGGAGAAATCTTCCGCATGGCTCAAAAATCACTGAAGTTCGGACAAGGATATTACTTCATCATGAAATAAATGATCATTTGTGGAGAAAACTAAATGTATGTAACACATGAACAAATGACTTGAAGCAAGAAAAACTACTTACTCTTCAACACCAGGTCTTAAAGGTAAGGTTTTTGACATGACAAGTTCATCCAATGCAATTCTCTACAAGCAATGAACCCATTATTCAGATTAGTACTTCAACAGAGATCATGTAAGCAATATTATCTGTAGTTAGAAAAAGAGTATGAAACCATTCCAAAACAAGTCCAAATAAAGTACTCTCTTCGTCCCAAAAAGTTATCTTGATTCAGAATACAAGAGTCTAACTTATGTTCGGTGTGAATTTGGACATAAAATCATCAATGTTTTTGAAACAAAATTGACATATTTAGAAGGCCAAACACATATACAGCACCTCTAACTTGTCCACATTTTTCATTTTGGCACTTTATCTTTGCCTTGTTCCATTTTAACCCTTGAACTCCATTTTTTATGTTCCATTTTAACACGAAATACTATTTTTATGATTTATTTATTTTTATATATATTCTTCAATTGCAACTTCTTATTTTAAATCGACATGTGTCATTTAATTTTAGTTAAAAAATTAAAAATTAACAAAAATAATTCTTTTTAAAAAATAATAATTTCTTTTTAAGAGTGTTATGTATTTTTGTGTGAAAAATAACCGCCGAAATTGTGTTGGTTTTCTTTCTTTAAAATCACCGACAACCTAACAAAGTCAGTCGAGTTTTAACATTGTTTAGTAGTGTTATTAACAATGAACAAGAGTCTTTTTTTAGTAGTGTTATTAACAAAGTCAGTCGAGTCTTTTTGAAGATGAGTTTTTTTATTCGTATTGATTTATATTAAAAATTAAAAGTGAGTATTTGCGTTAAATTTAGATAGCCTAGATGATAAGAAAAAATAAATAAGTAGTGTTATTTAATTTAATTGAATGTTTAAGAAAGAAAATCAAAGAACTTTCGTCAATTTATTTTCATGCAAAAATACAGAGAAATATCAAAAAATAATATTATTGTTTTTTTTATGTTCGTTCGCGAATGTTTAATTTTTTTAATTAACAGGCACACGTCTATTTTTTTAAAACAAGAAATTGCAATTGAAGAACATAAATAAAAACAAATCATAAAAATTAGTACAAGTGTTTAAATGGTACTGAAAAAATGGAGTTTAAGAGTTAAAATGGAACAAGGCTAAGTTGGAGTGCCAAAATGAAAAATGAGGGCAAGTTTGAGGGGCTGTATATGTGTTTGGCCTATTTAGAAACTAAATAAAAAAACTATTAAATCAGATAATATTTTGCGACTGTCCAGATAGTAACTAAGACAATCTTTTGCGACTGTCCAGATAGTTTTTATCAATGCTAAGGTTCAGAGAACAGTTAATACAACATACAGGGAAACAGAGGAGGGTCTATCATATTCCGATACTGTCAGAAGTAATAAATGGACTACAAGAGACTTTAATGATGCCAAGATACAACAAAAAGGCAACTTGCTGGTTATTACAGATGCCATACCAAAAACCCAATATGACATACTAGCAAAGAGTGTGGTGGGAACTCTGCCGGAAGAGATCCCAGATATCACATTGTCGGAGATTCGTAGATGGGTTGGGAGTACCTGGAGACATCATCATGGCATCAATATATATGACTTGGGGAATAATGATTTTTATTTGAATTCCCCAATAAGACTGTTGCAGAACACATCGTAAGAGGACAATGGTTCTGGAAAATGCACAAGTTCAATCTTCAATGGTGGTCGCCGACTTCGAACTCCATCCATGAAAGCCGGATCAGATTTGGATCAAGGTAGTGGGTTTACCCCTCCAACTTTGGTCCCAGAAAGTCTTCCGAGAGATCGGGAATTTCTGTGGAGGTTGGATTCGTACTGAAGAAGAGACAGAGCTTCGTAATCACTTGAAATGGATGAGGTTAAAGGTGAGAAGTGATGGTGATTCTGTCCCTAATTCAGTACAGCTGGTTCATGAGGGTTTGACTTTCAAAGTTCAGATTTGGGTGGAGACGCCTGCGAGGGTGGTTTCCGATGAGAGAACTCCGGCTGTCCCAAACAATCAGAGGTCCAAAGATTTGATTGGGTATAGAGGGGATGAGAGCCTTTTAGGCTTTACAGAGGTTTCTGGACACGTGGGTTCCTCGTACGATCCAGCAATTTTGAAACAACTTGCTGTACCAGCATGTGAACCTTTGCAACTTTCAACAACTCCTAAGAAATCCAAACATGTAAGAAAGGGGGGAAAAATGGGCCCGGATCTGCTGGCACAATTCATTTCAAGTGGGCCTCTCATTGAAAACCCCTTCACTCAGTTAAATGATCCAATCACTGCGGAACTTGAAGCCATTTCTATTTCTCCATCAGCTTCAAGGTGCATAAAAATAAAAGGGACAGAACTGGAAGAAAATGTGATGGAGAAGCAAGCTGATACAGAAGATAATGTTGATAGAGAAACAGTGGAAGTGTCAGACAAGTGCCCAGACCTCCCTGATTCTCATTTACCTTAGGAAAACTATTGCTTTCAAGAACTTAACTCACAGAGAGGTGAAGAGAACAACTCTTTGACAACAATTGAAGATGTAGTTCCTTTAAACCAACGTAGTCCAGAGGAAGAAGATGATTCAGATTTTGCCGATTTGGATCCATCAGAACATCATAAAATTAGCCCAGGATTTCGGAGTAAACATTAAGGGATGCAAAGAGGAAGCTACGAGGCTGTTCATGAAGATCGATAGTATGAGACAAAATAACACTGACAGGGGGGGAAGAACTTGAATTCAACTTCAGTAGTTAAAGGCTCAAAAGAACTTAAGAGTCTTGAATGTGGGAGCAACTTCAGAAGTAATGGTACCAGAAGCAGGGGGGGTTACACATTAGCTAGTGATAAATGACGGTCAAGATAATTTCATGGAATGTGAGGGACCTGAATCAGGCAAATAAGAGGTGTGTAATCAAGAATCTAATCCAAGGGTGGAAGGCTGATGTTTATTGCTTCCAAGAGACCAAGATCCAAGGGGATGTGAGAAACATTATTAAAGATTTATGGGCAAACAGAGGAGTTGAATTTTGTCAACTTCTAGTGGTACTAGAGGGGGCATCCTAATTCTTTGGGACGGGAAAGTTTGGACGGGGGAGGTTAGCAGTGTGGGAGCATACTCTATATCCTGCAAGTCCACAGGTAAAAGTCTTGCCTTCACCTGCGTACTTACTGGCATCTATGCTCCAAATAGTAGAGAAGAAAGAAAAGAAGTTTGGTGGGAAGTTGGGTCAGCTAGAGGTCTGTTCAATGGCTCTTGGGCAGTTTGTGGGGATTTCAACACAGTTAGATTCCCCTCTGAGAAGAAAAATTGTTCAAGAATCACAAAATCGATGACTGACCTCTCTGATTTCATTGAAGATATGAGCTTGTTGGACCTTCAATTAGCAGGAGGAAGGTACACATGGAGGAAAGGGGACAAACATGACATTGCTGCTAGGCTAGATAGGTTTCTAGTGTCTGATGAGTGGAATGGAGGCTTCAAAAATATCAAGCAATCAATCCTGCAAAAGGTCACTTCTGATCACTCTCCAATTCTATTACAATGTGGGAATTGGGAGCCTGTGAGGTCCCATTTTAAATTTGAAAATTGGTGGCTGCTGAGTGAGGGTTTCTTGGATAGAGTCAAGGAATGGTGGAGGTCTTTTGACTGTGAAGGAAGGCCATATTTCATCTTAGCCTTTAAGCTGAAGGCACTTAAAGTTAAGTTGAGAGAGTGGAGCAAATCAGCACAAGGAAATTTGGCTTTACAGAAACAGAACATAGTCAATCAACTTGCTGAATTTGAGAAAGTCCAGGATCAAAGAGCTCTGGGGAAGAGGAGATCCACTTAAAAGCTGAACTTCTGCTAGAGTTTGAAAATATAGCTAAATATGAGGAGATTGCATGGAGACAGAGATCAAGGGTCAATTGGCTGAAACAGGGCGACAACAACACCAATTTCTTCCACAGAACTGCCAACTCACACAGAAGATACAATAATATTGATGAGTTAAATGTGGGGGGTGAAGTAGTCAGGAATCCAGAAGACATAAAGAAGGAAATTATAGCTTTCTATCAGAACTTATATTCTGAGACAGAAACTTGGAGACCTTCAGGTGGGTGCAGGATGAATCACAAAATTAATGCTGAAGATAACTTCATGCTTCAGAAGGAATTTGAGGATCAAGAGATATGGGATAGTGTCAAACTTTGTGCTAGTGACAAAGCTCCTGGTCCTGATGGTTTTACCATGGCCTTCTATACCCATTGTTGGGAGGTTATTGGAAAAGATGTGATTGCTACAATCAAGAACTTTCATGAGAGGTGCGTCTTTGAGAAAAGCTTCAACTCTACTTATGTGGCTTTAATTCCAAAAAAAATGGGTGCTAAGGAGCTCACTGACTTCAGACCCATTAGCCTAATTGGTAGCGTGTACAAGATCATCTCCAAAATACTCACCGAGAGAATCAAAATGGTTATGCACAAACTGGTGGACCCCCAACAGTTGGCCTTTATAAAAGGGAGACAAATAATGGATGCCATTCTTATGGCAAATGAGTGTGTTGATGCTAGAACTAGAAGCAGGGACCCAGGCATCCTATGTAAGCTGGACATTCAAAAAGCTTATGACCACCTCAATTGGAAGTACCTGTTGGAGACTCTTTCTAAAAGGGGTTTTGGAGGTAGATGGTTAAGATGGATGAAGTTTTGCATCAGCACTGTGAAATTCTCAGTTTTAATAAATGGCACTCCTACAGGTTTTTTCTCTTCACAGAGAGGTTTAAGACAAGGAGATCCATTATCTCCCTTTCTTTTTATTATCGCTATGGAGGGGATAAATGATATGTTGAAAATCGCTCAAGAAAAGTCGTGGCTGAGAGGTTTTAGGGTATCCAGTAGAGTGGGGGCTGATCTGGAGATTGCTCACTTACAATATGCAGATGATACTCTTGTCTTCTGTGATGCTAACAAGAACCAACTCAAGATTTTAAGGGTAATCTTCATTCTTTTTGAAGCTATCTCTGGTCTTCACATCAATTGGAACAAAAGTTTCTTGTATCCAGTAAATGAAGTCCATGATTTACCCTCTCTGGCTAGGATTTTGGGCGGAAGGATAGGAGATCTACCAACTACATACTTGGGGATGCCCTTGGGAGCCAAAAGCAAATCTATAGGCATTTGGAATGGGGTGATTGAAAAATGTGAAAAAAGGTTGGTGAATTGGAAGAGCCAATACCTTTCTTTAGGAGGAAGATTAACACTCATCAATAGTGTTTTGGACTCTATGCCTACATATATGATGTCACTTTTCCCTATTCCTGATGGTGTTATTGACAAACTTGATGCTTTGAGGTGGAATTTCCTGTGGGAAGGAAATAGTGAAACTAAGAAATTCCACTTGGTAAAGTGGGATACTCTGATTGAGAGTAAACAGGCAGCGGGGATGGGGATACGGAATTTAAAAATTCAAAACCAGTGCCTTATGATGAAGTGGCTATGGAGATTTGCTTCCAGTGAGCAAGCCCTGTGGAAAGATGCAATACAGACCAAATATGAAATGGAGGATCCTTGGATAACCAAAACGGTCACTAGCACTTACGGATCAAGCCATTGGAGAGCCATCAGAAACCATTGGCCAAAGCTCAGAGAAAACTGCAGTATTAAATTGGGGAATGGTAGGAAAACCTCTTTTTGGGAAGATAGATGGATAGAACAAGGATCTTTAAAAACCTTGTTCCCGGATATTTTCACCCTAAACCAACAGCAACGGGCCACTGTAGCAGATATGGTCAAACCAAGGGTGGAATCTGAGCTTTAGAAGACCTCTAAATGACTGGGAGATCCAAAGGTTGGTGGAGTTTTAACAAGGTCTTGGGGCAGTTCAAAGGAACTATTGATGCACAAGATAGTTTGGGATGGCAGGATCACAGTCGGGACAATTTCAGTGTTAGAAGAGCGTACAAAAAACTTAATCCTTGTAACAGTCAGAGGAATGGGTGGCCATGGAAGTTGATATGGAAAACTAAAATCCCCTACAAAGTGTCTTGTTTTACTTGGCTCCTTGCTAAGCAGGCAGTTTTGACCCAGGAAAATCTTATGAAAAGAAATATTCAACCGAGTCCTAGGTGCCTTCTATGTGGTGAAGAAGAAGTAGAGACTGTCAACCATATCTTCCTTCACTGTAGAATAATCAACATTTTGTGAAATGTCTTTATCAATCAAAAGGGCATGAAATGGGTTATGCCTAGGAAAGTTACGCAGACTCTGAAGTTATGGAGCAGTTATGCAAGCATTACCGGGCATAAAGGAAGATGGAAAATCATTCCGGCTTGCATCTGGTGGTCAGTATGGAAAGAAAGAAATCTCAGATGCTTCCAAAACAAGAGCAATTCCATCCAGAAGATTAAGATGAACTGCTTAGGTTTGTTTCTTTTTTGGTGTAAACAGGAGTACATGGTAGATCTAGAATCAGTTAAAGATGTTTTAGGTTCCTTGTAAATTTTGCTATAGGATTAAAGATCTTCGTGGTACTCTCCACAATTGTAATTAGGAACCTGTAATTTGTTGTGGCAGGTTCTGCTTTTTGTTTTGGAATAGAATACAAGTTGTTACCTTCTCAAAAAAAAAAAAAAAATTTAGGAAGTACATGAAAAAATTATGGTCAAAGAAAATATTTTGCGACTGTCCAGATAGTAACTAAGACAATCTTTTTGGGACAGAGGGAGTATAAAAGTGGAACAGGAAAACAACAATTATCACACTGGATATAACAGTGAGTACAAGTACGAGAAAACACAATAGCAAATTGATTTTAGTAGGAGCTCAAATATTAAACCAGTGCAAATGAAAACAAAAGAAAGGCGCAGGAAACAAGAACTATGAGATTGAATATAACAGCTCAAACATGTACTTGAAGACAGAATTGCAATTTGATTTTAGTCAATGGAGCAGAGCTAAGCATGTCAACAGCTCTATGAGATTACCTTATCAGGAATATTATTTTGAGTTCTTACATCAATTTGAAGCACTATGATAGCCATTAACCACTAGAGACGTGAGGGCAGGACAATATTCCACAGATAGCCTATTGGCAGCTATAGAAGGTTTTACTACTGATATCTAAAATATACCAAACAAAGTGCAAGAAATTTTATCATCATATGTTCAACCTATTAAGTTTTACTTCTGAAACATACCTTCTCTCGCAGAACAGTTTTCATAAATGTCTCCTTCTCACTCGTGGGCAGTGATGTGGGCCAACCAATCTGAATAAAGAACAAGCTTATTCAAATTGGAAGAGTACTTGAATTTTTTTTAGAATGAATACAAGACACATATTAATGGACTTATCCATGTGAGCTTACTCTATTAAAAAACAAGACCAACATCCTTTCTTCATCACCCATGCTCTTCCTGGAGAAAGCAAGAATTATATGTTCATGTAATTAGTCAGAAAGACTACTTAAGATGCTGTAGACTAGAGGTCAAAAATGAAACCAGGAAGGTTATGAAATCAGGAAAAGATAGAATGTATTAAAGAGAAATAAAATCAACTATGTAATACACTCTGATTCAGATAATATATGCATGCCTCAACTAAATCACAAAACCTCATGAACATCGTACTTTACAAGATCCTGATAAACTGGTTGGCTCCAATTTGCACAGTCCAATCCAAGCTTCCGGAAAGCTGACATTAGTAGAAGAAAAAAAACATTTAGATTATCCCAGGTAGGCTTGTTTTCTTTTGTTTGTTTTTGTTATGCATTAGCTTGTGCACCATATTGGTGCATTCAGTCGTTAAGAATGACTTTCGTGATCATCACGAAAAAAAGGTCATTTCATAAAGAAAAAAAATCCCATAAAGCATAGAATTTACTTGATTAAAGTAAAAAAGGAATCCTCACCTGCATTGAAGGCTTGGCGGTTGCCCAATCGGTCCACATCCATTAATACCCTAAACATATAAAAGTTGTCAAGAAAACCAAAAAAAAAAGTAACTACCAGTGGAAAATGTAAAGCAGATAATGTTGCTGAAATTATAACACAAAGATAATAAGCGCATAAAAACCTTAAACATAAAATTAGATACATATATTAACCCTCCAGGTTAACATAATCTCAATATAAAATTTGTTTGATTCTTTTTATTTCCCCTTGGAGAAGGAGGAGAGTGAAAGGCTATGGGTTCAAGCATATGTTCAATTTCAGCTAATTTATCTAATTCAAATACTCAATTATGCTGGAAAAACTCAACTACCTAGTTCACCTTTTCCATACACTTACTCAACCCCAAAACTTCTCTTTCTCGTATTTGACTCTTCCAAATGTAATGTTTTCACGATTGAATTTCACAAACAAAATGACATTAATTACGAGAAAATGTGTTCAATTTGATATTTGAGTAGTTAATACAAACAGGGCATTACATAGCACGAATATGACTACAATGCAGTCGGTAAAAAAGTGGAAAAAACCAAATAGAACAATAAAAGCTCATGATTATCAGTGTGCGCACACAAAAGGACGAAAAGTTATTGTACCCTTCAACTTCGAGAAGAAGAGCGAGTTGCTGAGACGGAGTTTCCTGGGTACTGTTGGAGAATGAACTTGACGAATTGACAAATAATCCATGAGTGTACAACTTGCCACTACTAGAACTGAAGTTTCTGGGGAAGAAAGAGGGGAATCGAAGGTGTTTTTTTCGGAAGTTGTACAGTTTGGAAGAATTGTTGGTGCAGAAACGCAAAGTGTTGAGAACGGGACATGAAGCTCTTTCTATAGCCATTGTTGTTTTCTAATAAAATTAACTCAATAGTTCAAGTAGATTTTTTTCCTCCTTTTTCTTTTCGGAAATTAGCATTTTTAGTCCCTCAAATAGCAATAAACTATATTTTTAATCCTTTATAATTTCGAGATTCCTTAGCTAATTTTGAAATTGTTGTATCTCACTGTAAAAGTAAGATAAAATAATCTCATGAGATTTTTTTTTTAGTCTCATCTCGTATACCAAATGACCCCTTAAAAATTTAGTTATGCATATTTAACCTTCAATGAATTGATATGTGTAATCTCTCACATTAAATTTTTACTCTATCAATTTTAATTTATGTGTCTAGCTTTCCTTTTTAATCTGTTTAAAAAAGAATGTTAATTTTTATTTTAATTAACTTTTAAATTTAATACCTTACATGATATATTTAAAACTATAAGGTTTGGAGTCATTTTAGTATATTATACCCCTCTTTAGTGTAAGACTATAAATATAAAAGTCTTTTTTATTTCTTGAATCTTGTATCCATCCAAACTAAACACATAAATTGAAATGGAAAAGGTAATAAATTGTTAAGATTGAACCATGTATCAAGAAATTGTACTAATAACTAAAATTTGCCTAAATCTAGTTTGAGTTTATTTGTTCGTGTAACTATAATGTGTTTGAAAACAACCTCTTTATTTTTATGAGATAGTGATAAAATCTGCATATATGTCACTCGTAGAGTTTTATTGAATATATTGTTAGTGTGGTTGTTAATTATATTGTGTTTGCTTAGGCATCAANAAAAAAAAAAAGGAGGAAGAAAAATAGTGTCAGAGAAAGAGACGAAGAAGCAGAAGAGTAAAAAGAAGAAGAGGAAAAAGGGTTGAGAAAGAGGCGAAGACTGTACAATTTTCTTAATTCCAAAAAAATGTTATATTTAGTTAGAAAAATTATGTTGTCATAGATGGTAAATATTTTTATAACATAGCATATTTATGTGATTTACCCTATAAATTATAGGAACCACATATTATAAGTACTAAATAACATCCTATCCCTTCTAGTTTTCTATTTACCAAAAATCCCTTAAAAATGATGTTTGCGGGATACATAGCGTTGTGCACGGAATATATTAGGTTTGATACATTCTACATAGCGGGATACATAGCGTTGTGCACGGGATATATTAGGTTTGATACATTTCACATAGCGGGATACATAGCGTTGTGCAAGGGATACACAACGTTTGATACATTCCACATAGCGGGATACATAGGGTTATGCACAAGATACATGCGGGATACATAGGTAAAATAAGGGATTTTTGAAAATTTTGAAATAAGTAGGGATAAATTGATATTAAGGTAAGTAAATGAGTGTAGTTAAGTAATTTGTCCTACAAACAACAGAAGTCCTACGATTTTTGTAAGCCCAATCAAGATGGATTTCGATCAATATTCAAGCTTTGAGAATAAAATTATCTTTAGTAAACATGGTTTTACTCTCAAGTGAGACTTTTCGCTCGTACTAATTCTAGAATAGTCAAGCCCCATAGTGAGTGTCAAACTTCGAATAAAAAATATATTTTTTAAAAAGAAAAGGAATTGTATGTTCTGTTAACTTAGTTTGTTTAAAAAAACTCTAAAGAATGGTCAATTGAATATCCTTCGTCGGAAAAATATATCATCTATATAGAAAATAATATTATGTATTTAAGTTAAAATATACCTTTTATAGGTATATACTTAAATTTTATACACTCTTGGTGAAATTCATGACTTTGTTGATACTCCACACAATCTCTCCCTAACCCTATTGCTTGCTTGTGAATGATAAGAGTCGAGATGAAGGAGAGTGTTCGGTTAAAATTATTATCTTTAATTCAAACTTTGTATCTGTCTTGAAAATTTATTGAGTATGCATAAACTATTAATTCAGAACAAATCAATCATAAGAATTAATAGCTGTTTTTTTTCTCTCAATAAACTTGGGAGTATACATGTTTACATATATTAGAGTTCACTGAATTAAATGTTTTCTTGACTTGTCAAACCAAGAAGTATTAATCTTTTTTAATTAAAGGGTTCATCCACTTCTCAAATCCATATGCATTGACATTTGACACTTTGACAGTTGAGATTAAAAGGCTAATCATTTGTTTAATTTGTAGATCCGTGAATTCTGGAATGACACAAGTGACTGTTTGAATTTGGATATCCAAATAATTAATTTGCATATACAATTTTATTCCATATTTTTATCATTTGAGCAGTTCCTTCTTATCATCGTCTAACTTCTCTAGTATTATCTAGTTCATTTTTTCCTCTTCTTCACTTCTTGAATATGCCGAAATCTCTCTTAATAAACTATCATTTGAAGTTAATACTTTATCGATCCAAATTGAATATTTTAATTTGTGTGACCATTTCATCTTAAAACTCTAAGTCATAATTAGGAAGAGAATGTATTTATTTGATCTGCAGCAAAATGTCTTGTTCCATTTACTTGTTACTTCCTTCATTTCAAAATAAATAAATTTTTGAAGGTGTGACACATCATATAAAAAAGTTAGTTGAACACAATTATCAAAGACTAATTTGTCAATATTATTCTTTTGTTTCTTTCCAAACCTTTAAAACTAAACATAGTTGAAAAATCTATTAAAAAGAAGGGTAATTTGGAAAACAATACATATATGAACTTGTGAAAAAATCAATTCATTTAGGAATATAGACAAAGTGCCATAAATTCATTTATTTTGGTAAAATCGTGGAAGTACTTTTTATATTTTATATTACTTGACTCTTATTAATTTGATATAATTCATTAAAAAATTGTAATTGAAAGTGCATTTTACTAAATTAAGTGTTAAAACTCTAAATGTGAGTACTACTACTATTTTATATAGTTATTTAATATTAAGTGTAGTATGAATTATTATTTTTAATCTTGATTTACTAAAATGGACCATTAAAATGAAGCATCAAAATATTACTCTCTCTGTCCAACAATAGTTGTGCACTATTGACTTAACACCCTCCTTAAGAAATACTTAATAAATAATAAGGGTAATATTATTATATTATCATTTGACTTTATTAAATTCAATGTTTTGAAAAATATGTTAGATGATAAATAGTATATTTAATATCAAAGATAAAATAGACACAAAAGATAAATTGCCTCCTGATTTTCTAAATTAGACATGTATTGTTGGACAATTATTTTTAGTATGAGTAATGCTAAATAGCCAGAAAATTTGGCTAGAATTTTTAAAAAATTATAATATCTTTTTTATTTTAAAATAAATTGATCTTTTTTTCATTTTTTAATTAAAATGTATTAAAGTTAAAACGAAAAAGGCTCAAAAATACCCCTAAACTATCCGAAATAGCTCACATTTACACTTAAATTATATTTCAGCTCAAAATTACCCTTCCCATCATACTATTGGATCATACCTACCCTTCTAATTAACAAAAGTATGTTAAGTGACTTTAGAAACATGACTTAGCTCTTGTTTAGTTACTTCAACTGTCAACGGAACAACTCCTACTGACCGGCGAAGATGGTGAGTGAAGCTACATAAAGGCTCAATGTTGCTCTGCTGAATGGAGGGAACATGCTCGTTGAAGGTTAGAGTCAGTTTTACTTCGTTGGAGGTGGGTGAAATCGTTTCAACCAGAGGCGGATCTAGCCTTATGGGTGGGGGTGCCACGGCACCCAGTGACCTTGGTTAAAACTTTGTATGTATATGTATATAAGTCTAACAAATTGAATATATATTACATCTGCCACCCAGTGAATAATATGTTCAATGGTGCAACTGGCAAAGGATATAACTTTCAATGTAAGCATTGAGGGTTCGAATCTCACTTACAACACTATTTTTTTTTATTCTTTGTTTGTGTCGGCTCTTCCACTTTTTTTCCTTTTTTTTTTTTTGTCTTTGCTTTAGTTTCTCGCCAATTTTTTTGTCTTTGCTTTAGTTTCTCGCCCCCCTGAATCAGTTCCTTTATGCTACTCATTGCTTATTTATATATCTTTAATTGACACAAGTGTTGCGTGATTTTCTATATTAATTCCAGATTAATGAACGTCACATAGAATATTAACAAAAATATATTTAAATAGAATATTTTTTTTTGAATTTTTTTTAAAAATGATGGATATTATTATGTTAAAGATTTTGAATTTAAAGGTTCTTTCAATCTTTAACGTCACACTAAGTGCAGATAACTAGATTGAAGCTATAATTTATTGTTTCTCAACTATATGGTATTAGATGATGAATACAAATTTGAATTTTTAAGGTGAAAAATCTTTTCTCAAAGTTATAGAGGATAAGTATCTTATTCCTAAAAAAAAATATCAAAAAAAATACTATTTAGGTGTATATCTTTAATATTAGAATATTTAAAAGAAAAAAAAATTACTAAATAGTATATTTGATCAATGCATTATAGAAATCGAAAAAACTAAATAACCCGAATCATAACATAAAATGAAGGAACCGACCCGTTTACCATTTAGATGATATGGCACCCCCCGCCTCTGAATCCTGGATCCGCCTCTGGTTTCAACCATATCAATGGAGAAATGAGGGGAAAATTAGATATTAGGGATCTTAATAGTTTACGTGGAAGTGGGACATGTTTAACGCTTATTTGGCGTCCATGTGGCACTTAACATACTTCTGTTAATTAGATGAGTAGGTATGACCCAATAGTATGACGGGAAGAGTAATTTTGAGCTGAAATATAGTTTAAGTGTAAATGTGAGCTATTTCGGATAATATATGGGTATTTTTGAGCCTAGGGTAAAAATGTTTTAAAAGATAAAATATCATTCTAACCAAATTTTCTAGCCAAAAGGATTTTTCTTTTTAGTATAATGGACAATTATTATTGAACGAAAGGGAATATATCAACAGAATTTAATCCTCAATTGGGAATCTGCATTCCTTGTAAGATTAGCATTAAAACAGAACACATAGTAATAATATACAAAGAAGAAAATTTGCTTAGGAAATATCAACCAGAGTCCAAAGCAGCATATACAGTGGAAATTGTAGTTTATTTAAAAGGCCTGCTTCTGCTTGATCCCAAGTATATTATTTACACCATCAAAAAATGTGGTACAGTAAATGAAGTTGTTTCTTTCTTAATCAGAGATTTTAATTTCAAGCCTTGGGTATAAAAAAGTCTTTGATAAAGAGCGACTCATCCCGAATAGGGCTCAACGCACAAATTCAGAATAATCTGGCTCTAATATAATTACCGGAAACAGGTTGGGAAAAAAAGAGTATAGTATAAAGAGGTAGTAATATAATTTTTGGTGAATATTTGGCATTTGCAAATTGTCTTTTCCTAAGTGAGAAGCCGGTTAATGCTGAAGCAACAACGTGGTCTTTTGTATAATACCTTAAGCAACAGACAAGTTAAAAGAAACTTCCTTTCTTGAGATTGCCGTCTACAAAATAAAAACAATCTAAATAAAGATAGATAATAAAACTTAATAATAAATAATATTTTTTTTGTTTCATGTCCTGCACTTTGTAGTAATCGTCAAATATAGTCCTTGGAGCATCGTGCCAAAACGGATTATACCTTAATTTTAAAACAACCTTTTTGTTAATTGATAATTTTTACAATATTAGATTACGTCAAGATAAACACAATCTATCCAACTAAGATTGATTACTTGAAAAATAAGGACATAATACATAAAAGTGCTCTTAACTTGGTCTTATATGACATTATGTCATTCAATTTGTATAGAGTTGAACAAGTTAACACGCGTGTCCAAGTTTTGTACACCAAAAGTTGAAGGACTTAGATGTCAGCTGAGGCAAGTTTAGAAAAAGCTGGTGAAAATTAGTTGCATTAGAACATCAAATGGTTAACTGTAATTTTTTTTTTATGGAGGACTAAAGTTGTAATTAAGGGTATATGTCAAGGATCAAGAAGGCAATTTTCTTATAATTTTTTTAGTTCAAGTTTATGTGTTGTTATTAGTTGAATATCAAGCATTGGAGTAGACATACATTTTTTTTTTCTCCATTTCCCTGAAATGGAAGCAGGAAGAAAGAAACAGAAACTAAAATGGAGCAAACTGTATACATTCTCATGTTTGAATCCTCAAACTAATGAAGGTGATCCTACTTCATTTTCTTTTGTTGCTGGTGCACCATCACCTCAAAGTTTCATTGGTCAGCCAGGTTATTCAAGGGTAGTTTTTTGCAATGAGTCACATTTTCACAAGCACAAACATTACAAGTATCCTAACAACTATGTATCCACAACAAAATACAACATTGTCACCTTCTTTCCTATAGCACTTTTCGAGCAGTTTCGTCGTGTTGCCAATCTATATTTCTTGTTAGCTGCTGTGCTATCTGTCACTTCCTTAGCTCCATTTACTCCTGTTAGTGTTATTTCACCACTTGTTTTCGTCGTTGGGATTAGTATGCTCAAGGAGGCTATGGAGGATTGGAATAGATTCTTGCAGGTACTTAAAATTTTTTGATTGAAAATATCATAGTGTCATACAGAGTGTTCTGTTTTTACCTTAACATTTTTGTTTTTGTTTTGGTATTGTAGGACTTGAAGGTGAATGCAAGGAAAGTTAAGGTTCATATAGGAAATGGTGAATTTGTAGAGAAAGCTTGGAAAGATGTATATGTGGGAGATTTGATTAAAGTTAACAAGAATGAGTACTTTCCAAGTGATCTTTTGTTGCTTTCATCAAGCTATGAAGATGGTCTTTGCTATGTTGAGACTATGAATCTAGATGGTGAGACTAATCTGAAAGTTAAGAGAAGTTTGGAGGTCACACTTGGTCTAGATGGGGATGAACAGTTCAGAAACTTTTCAGCCACGGTTCGTTGTGAGGATCCAAATCCAAACCTTTATACATTTGTAGGAAATTTGGAGTTAGAAAATGAATCTCATCCTTTGTGTCCAACTCAAATTCTTCTAAGGGATTCAAAGCTCCGAAACACTGATTATATCTATGGGGTTGTGGTGTTTAGTGGACCGGATACAAAGGCAGTGAGGAACTCCACAAGGTCACCATCTAAGCGTAGTCGAGTAGAAAGGAAGATGGATCATGTAATTTATGTCCTTTTTGTCATGCTCATTTTGATATCGCTGGTATCTTCTATCGGTTCAGCTGTACTCACGAGATCTTATGCTGTTAAGTGGTATTACCTTGAGGTGAAAAATGGTACTGATTCATCTTTTAATCCATCAAAGCCGGTTTTATCATGGTTGTTGCAATTCATAAGGGCTTTAGTGTTGTATGGCTACTTGATACCAATTTCCTTATATGTTTCGATTGAAGTTGTTAAAGTTTTACAAGCTATGCTCATCAATAAGGACCAGAAGATGTATGATGATGTAACAGATAAATCAGTTGAGGCAAGGACTTCGAATTTAAATGAGGAGCTTGGACAGGTTGAAATGATTCTGACTGACAAAACAGGCACATTGACTTGTAACCAAATGGAATTTAGGAAATGTTCAATTGAAGGGATTTCATATGGAGGTGAGATCACAGAAATTGATCTTGCAGCATCGAGGAGAATGAATGTTGAGGTGGAGAGATATCGGTTCAGTCTAGGTGGATATGATCCCACTGGTCGAAGCCTAGAGATGTTTGAGTTCTCAATGGCTGATACAACAACAGAGAAGATGGCCCTTGGTTTAGATAAAGGAATGGAGACACCAAATACAACAACTCCAAGAAATTCTATTACAAGAAGAGACATGGCTATTAAGGGATTTAACTTTAGGGATGATAGACTAATGGACAAAATGTGGATTAATCGATCTGATGTATCAGATATGATGATGTTCTTTCGCGTAATGGCTCTATGTCACACCGGTATTCCTATTGAAGATGAGAAAAGTGATAGAATGAAATATGAGGCAGAGTCACCGGAGGAAGTATCCTTTCTGATAGCTGCACAAGAGTTTGGTTTCAAGTTCTGTCATAGAACTCAGTCTGTGATGGTTGTTGAAGAACTTGACCCTTCTTCCGGAATGGATGTTAAAAGGTGACTTTCAACTAATTTAATTCATTTTCATCTTCTTTTCTTTCAATTCTCCATTTCTTCTCATTACTTAAGGTCATTTTGCTATTGCTTATAGGGAGTACAAGCTTCTGAATCTTTTAGAATTCAACAGCTCTAGAAAGAGGATGTCTGTGATAGTGAGAAATGAAAATGGAGACATCTTTCTCCTTTGCAAAGGGGCGGACAAGTAAGATGAAATTACTTGCATTACTTCAACTGTTTAGTGATTTAGATTTTCTAGTATGTTTCTAAGTCTCTCTGTTGTTCTGCAGTGTTATTCTTGATAGACTTGCAGAAAATGGTAGGACATACCAGCAAGCGACAACTGTGCATCTCTCAAACTATGCAGAAGATGGATTGAGAACCATGCTTTTTGCATACAAGAAAATAAAGCCAGATGAGTATGAGAAGTGGAACTCACAATTTACACAAGCCAAAGCTACTATAGGTCCAGAAAGAGAGGACCTACTAGAAAATGTCTCTGAAATGATTGAGAAAGATTTGATCCTGCTAGGTGCAGTAGCAATAGAAGATAAGCTACAAAGAGGGGTAAGTTTTCTGTTCTTTTATTAATCTTCCACAGCAACTTATTGAGCTAGTTTCGCATCTTGGTGTTTTCTTGATAAGCAACACCAATGTGCACTTTGTCCTTTCGCCCGCCAGAGTCCAGAATTTTGGACAAATAGGTTAATATAGCATCATATGATGTCTAGAGGAAAAACTCGAAAAGCTCTATTTTTCACCAACATCTTTCTCCAGCCTCCTATCAAAGCTATATTGGCAAACGGGAAGATGAGAAAGCTAGTGTGACACGGAGGGGGGCGAGGAGGAGGTGTTGGCCAAATTATAACTCTAATATGCTGCATTAAAAAGAAAAAAGACACTTATTTTAAAGGATGGAAACGATTCTGCTAGACTTCTTTCAGGTACCCGAGTGCATAGATAAACTAGCACAAGCTGGATTGAAGATCTGGCTGCTAACTGGAGATAAGACAGAAACAGCAGTTAACATTGGGTGAGAACTTACTTTCTTCTTGAGATAGCAAAAGTATGCAGCTTTTGAAATATTATCTATTATTCAAAGAATCTAAATGAAGCACAAAGAAAGGTCATTCTATAGCTAAATTTACTTCCTCTCAAATCTTGCAGATATGCTTGCAGTTTACTTCGGCAGGACATGAAGCAAGTTCATTTGACTCTAAGCAAAGAAGCTGAGTCAAAAAATCTCATGAAGGTGAAAACAAATATCATTTGCTTCGAATGGATAAAAGAATGATGTGGAGTAAAATAGACTTGGAATTAAGGTAGTCAACTTTTTGTCTAGTTTTTCAGGTAATGAGAGAAGATATATTGGGTCAGATTGAAAGATACAATCAAATGGTCATTAAAGAAGACACAAAGGACCGACCTTTCGCGTTGATAGTGGATGGAAGAGCTCTTGAAATTGCCTTGAGCAATGACATAAAGGACCAGCTTCTAAGACTAGCCGTTAGATGTGATTCTGTCATATGCTGTAGAGTTTCTCCCAAACAAAAAGCTCTGGTATGTCATCATTTTTTATGCTTAGGATGGTCTAATGTTGTTTCACATTTAAAGAAAATCCTTTTTCATCTGCTTAAAATCAGATAAACAAAATGATCTTTCAAATTCCTAAGAACTTAATCTTTGTCAAAAAAAATTCTAGATACAATTTCATATTCATATTTCACTATACAAGTTTATATGAGTAAATTTCTGGCTGGAATTTCTAGATCACAAGATTAGTTAAGCAACATACTGGCAAGACAACTTTAGCTATAGGCGATGGCGCAAATGATGTAGGTATGATTCAAGAAGCAGATATTGGTGTTGGAATCAGTGGCATGGAAGGAATGCAGGTAAATGCTTTCTATCCTTAAATTTGTGATTGGCTTCTCGTTTTGGTAAATTCTACAGCTATTGAAGCCCAATCTTCAAAATAACTTCTCATGTTAATTACTGAGATTTACAGGCAGTTATGGCAAGTGACTTTTCAATGCCTCAATTTCGTTTCCTGGAGCGCCTACTTATAGTCCACGGTCACTGGTGTTATAAGAGGATCTCCAAGCTTGTGAGTGAAAAATCCTTCTTTTACTCCCAAGACTGAAAATTTTCTCCGTCCTTAAATCTCAGTGCACTAATAACAATTTTGTTCTTCATTTTGATGCTGCAGATTCTATATTTTGTCTACAAGAACGTCGCTTTTGGCCTCACGTTGTTCTTCTATGACATCCTCACCACTTCCTCAGGGCAAGTTCTATTTGATGATTGGTACATTGTCATTTTCAACGTCTTTTTGACATCCTTGCCTGTAATCTCCTTGGGTGTGCTAGAACAGGATGTTTCATATGAAGTCTGTCTTAAGGTAAAAATTAAGAACTTACACTAATCCACCCCTAGACCCCTCCTAATTGTTTACCATTGTGCATCGTTAGGCTTCATATGTAACATGATGTGTTTGTTTTTGTACTACTTAGGCTGCATATAATGTAGGGACTATAATTCCTTACAATGGCTTTTCATCAAAAATCTAATCACTTTTTTGATGTTTTTCATTGGAGAAGTTTCCAACCCTTTATCAGCAAGGACCAAAGAATATCTGCTTCAGCTGGAAACGAATCATCGGATGGATACTAAACGCGTCATTTACATCACTAGTAATCTTTACAATCAGCATAAGTGCACTTTCCCCAGCTGCTTTCACACAAGGGGGAGAAGTGGCAGACATTGGACACATTGGTGCAATTACTTACACTTGCATAATCTGGACAGTGAACTGCCAAATCGCGCTAATAATAAACCATTTCACTTGGATAAGCCATTTACTCATATGGGGTAGCATTATTTGCTGGTACATATTCTTGTTCTTGTATGGAATGATCCCACCAGACTACTCAAAAACAGGATTTCACCTCTTAACAGAAGCCATAGGACCTGCAGCAATATTCTGGATTGTTACATTGCTAGCTGTTGTAGCTTCACTACTTCCATACTTCATTCACATTGTTATTCAAAGATCATTCTTGCCTATGGATGATCATTTGATCCAAGAAATGGAACATTTTAGAATGGATATCGTCGATGGACCGATGTGGTTGAAGGAGCAACAGAAATCCAAGGAAAAGACTAAAGTTGGATTTTCTGCTAGAGTTGATACCAAGATTAGGCAGTTGAAGGAACAGTTGAACAGAAAGAAAAAAATCAATGTTTAAGTCTGTTACAAATAGTCATAACTATAAATCAGTGTAAAAAAAAGAAATTTATCGTTGTATACTCATAAATATAGGTTCTTAGGTACTTCATATTATTTAGCTAGCTCTATTTACTAATAGAAAGGGGGTCTAGTGTTTACCAATAATTTAGAGATGTTTAATTTGCTATACATATAATTTTTGTACTCTAAATATTTTGTTGGGAAAATTACAGCCTAAAGTCTAGTACAAATAATGTATACTTTATACTAAATATACACATACTTATACACAACATATACAACTCATGAAGTGTATAGATAGTGTATACTTTAGTCATATTAATAAACTAGATAGCCGAAGGTACATTTATCTAAGTTTCCATATTTTGTTTATGGAAATGGAACATGAATGAAATGGTGGACCTAGCAGCATTCATAAATGGGCCTGGGGCTGATTCTGGGCCAGGCTAAACAAGCTAAGCCTCAAGCACCAAGATGTTAGCCCAAAATCTGTATTTTGTTCACTATTTGATTGCCAATAAATTAGGAAGTGTGTGTGGGTGCGTGGGGGTGTGGTAGTTAAGTCGGATAATTTGTAGCTAAAATAAAATGTTGTTTTATAGAGAACGTATGATTGTAGCAGAACACGAAAAATTGGTTCACGTAATGAAATGTTGTTATAAAAGATGATTATTATAGACAAGATTGTCGATATAACTATTTGAAAAGGGAAGGTAATAAAATGCATGCAAGTTACATGTTCTTTTATTATTCTTGTTTTTTAGGTTAGACCTGAAGAAATCGTTAATTAAGTAATTCAAGTGAAATTAATTATTTTCTCCATATAAAGTACTACGACAACATAGCTTTACGGAGTATGAGGGTTGCTCAATTAGTTGAGCATCCTTTGTCCCTTATTATGGTGAATAATCGAATCCCATCACCCTCCGCCCCACCCCAACCAAAACAAAAAAAAAAAAACAACTTATGGTCTCATCAGAAGTACTAAATTTTTGTGAACATGCTAAGTGACTTTGATAAAGTGTAGACTATATATATCATCACTTGTTATTGTTGTAAACAAAATGAGTACATGAGGCTTACTATGGTAATAATTTTGCATACAAAATGTAGACAACCTAAGAGACAAAAAAGCAAATAGTTGTCCCTCCCCCCTTCTCCTAATGTTTTCAAATAAATTTAGATCAAACATTATCAACACCAATTGCCTACTTTCTTAGAGTGCTGACAATAAAATCATCTTTTTGTTTGCTTTTGTTACAAAAATACTTACAAGAAAGAGTACTACGGACCCCTCATGGACTCAAAAGAATTTGGTTCCACATTTTTTGGTCCCTTTAAAATTATTTCATTCTTAATTATTTCTATAGAAAAAATATATTAATTGAAGGTGGTTAGCTTGAAATATAAGTGGATAGGCAAAAGGCTACATATAGATAGTTTATTATTAATCTAACTTGATCAATCTCAAAAATTAGTTCATGAGATACAAATTGTTCAATTGTTTATCTCATAAATGATGTGGAACAACATTATATTATATGCATGCTCAAATTCTAGCTCATGACTTGAAATTATTAATGATGTAATATTGTTAAAGAGAGCAAATTTTTATTTATTTTGTTAGGTCTTTCATGACCATGCCCCTCATGTGCGATTTGCTTCTTTTTCATGGATCAATTACGTAAAAAAAGAGAAAACTTATATAATGAATGGTGGTAATACTTAAATTTTGGAGTTTGGTCAAATATCATACATTGAAGTGTACGTGTAATCATCTCATCTAAGAATTTTAGTTATTCGACCTAGACCATACTTTTATTTCCTTAATTATTACTTATCTCTTCCATGCATCCACATCTTAAATCTTCCTCTTATTTAAAATGTCAAAGCTTACTCTGGATGACCCACGATTAGTTAGTTATTCATGTTAAACATTATAATGATACCATTTGATTGAAAAAACTAAAAAAACTGTACTATTAAGGTGTAAATATGAAGATTTGGTATGGTGGGTGAGGCCTGAGATGCATATTTAAATGGGTAGAACTTATTTTATATAAACAATTTAGTCAAAAACATACTTGCATCAGTAAAGAAGAGAGATTATATACTAAGACATAAACGCATTTTGCACAATTAATATATAGTAGTGTGTTTCATAACTTCAATTTTTTCACCAAAATTGTTCTTAGAAAATCACTTGAGCATAGTTTTTTTTTTTGAATAATTGATAGACAATAAGTAAGAATACTTTTTAAATAATTAAATTAATTAGGTCCTTCGAAAAGAAAATGCTACTCACATTATTAATTATTGTTTGCTTAAGGACAACTCAACACGAGAAAAAAGATGTGATAAAACGAAGAGAGCACTAACTAAAGAATGTTTTTCCCCAAAAGTCAAAGTCATTATGCCATTGTCAAACATAATTCCTCAATTTTTTTGACTTCCAAAATTAAAATGTGGAGATGTTAAAGAAATGATTGAAAGATCATAATTTTTCCTGTCCCCATTATAAGTTTGAAATATTTTTTATTTCATTTCCTTAATTTTTTCTTCAAGAATCCTAATAGTAACATAAAAATAATGAGATACTGTGACATTTCTCCTTTCCTTGTATTTGGAATTAATTTATAAATAATCTATTTATGTAATACTTTTTTATACCTTCTGCATAATATATTAAATTTAATTATATAGTAATCGGTATCCAATGTTAGGTAGTTAAGAGATAAATATTGGAAGACCAGTTAGAATATACTATAAATATGTATATGCCATTATAAAATTGTGCATAGGATACTAAAAAACAAACACACAAAAATAAGTTCTTTCTGCCTTTGAATTTTTTTACAAATTTTTGCTGTTATAATTTTGAAAATGGTTACACTTTTCGATTTGTTCATAAACTGCTGATCGAATAGATGCCTTCCTATCTTTGTTCAATGGTCAATAAAGCATTTCGGCTACATTGTACTATTACTATCCCATAGTCCTCAATCTAACATGTGTTTCAATCGTATATTGTCTCACGTAGTAAGCTATATTTGTCATGTCCTATCTAATCATCTCTATTGAATACCCTTTCCGTCTATCTCCACCTCTCCTTAAATCATTCATATTCAATCTCTCACGCCTCTGCAATAAGATATTCATACATGATACATCTCCTCTTCACATGCTTGAACCATTTCTCGCTTCCCACATTGACCCTCCCACCCGATAAGAATAAATCGATTTGTAATTTTGATCAACATGATAATGAAATATTTTTCAAAAGAATAGAATTGCCTTTATACTATTTGAAATGGTTGAATTTTATTCATTTGTAACTATAAAAGCGTGAAACATAAATTAAAGGAGCATGATTCTTTTTAGTACTTATTAAATAAAAAATAAACATTTGCATTGGATCTATAACCAAAGAGTCCAAATTTATTATCAAAAGTCATCCATTTACGTTCAAGAAAGATGCTCTTACTATTTCTCAAAATTCAAATTTAGGACACGTGTGGACTATATTTGTATGTGCAATAAGCACGCAAAAAAGGACGAGTAAATTAAACTAAATTATAAAGTATATAGTACGTCGTACACATTATTAGTATTATCTTTGGCAGTATTTATGACTTTAATTTGTAATTAGGTTCCTCTAAAATATATGCATGATACTTTGAGTCATTTTTCTTCCAAAGGTAACATCAATTTCATATTTGAACTCACATTTTGTCGGGAAAGAGAGGAAAATACAGTTCAACATGGTCAATGGCAAAGGCAAAATATTTTCATCACGAAGGTTCAACATCTGTTATATATATTTATTTCACTTGAAAAAGAAAAATTGAATAAACATAAAACGAATTCATAGGAAGAGCCATATGGAACATTTCACAAATGGTTCAAAAGCCGAGTCCCTTGCTCAACGGTTAATTAAATCAACACTTATATAATAACCGGTCATCAATTAATCAAGGCGAAATCTAAAACTTTCTAGTGACTTATTGTAATCTAACACCCTAAGACTTCAATTTATTCACACAACAAATTATTAATTAGAATAGTTGAGGGGAAGGGGGCAGCCAACGCACTTTATCATTTTATAGAAGATCAGAATCGACTATTTTCAAGATTTAACTTCAATTTTTTGTATAATATAATGTGATTTTTAATAAAGAGATCAAATTAAATTCTTCTACACTTTAGGTAACACCGTTTCTAATGAGAGATATCAACCATTAGAGGTTTAGAGTTTGAGATTAATAATAGAAAAATCTCTGATGATAATTGATAGGTATACTACTTCTCTAGTTTTTTTTTTCTCTTTGGTTTCCCACTCGGTGTCCGGTACCCACATTAGAGCCTGACTAAATTCGGATTCGCACCGAGAAATTCTACATTGGGGGTAAAATGCTCCCTAAGAAAGGCGACTCCGTATCCAAGGGGGCTTGAACCCGAAACCTCTTGCTTGAGGATGAAGAAGTACTTACCACTCCACCAAAACCCTTAACAGCCTTTATGTGACGTGAGTTTTGAGAATACAAATTGTTATAACAACAATATATATGAAGTGGAGTGTGAAAGGAAGTTATTTTTCTTTTCATTTAACTAAAGTAGACCCAACATTTACTTTCTTCTACATTAGTTGTTTTGCTTTTTTCACTTTAGCAAACCAAACAAGAAAAGGAAAACTTCTGAAACCTCCTTTTTTTCTTTCCTTTATATCTATATTTCTCAAATAAAGGAAACCCCACCAACAAGGGCTGTGGTGAAGTAGTAAGTACACATTCATCCTTAATTAGAGTTTTTAGTTTGAGTCTCCCTAGCTACATAGTCGTCTTTGTTAGGGGGTGTTTTACCCCCAATGTGGGACTTCCTGATGCGAATCCAAATTTAATTAGACTCCAATATGACTATCAAACAACAATGGTAGGAACCAAAAAAGAAAAACCCCACCTACCCTTAATTGACTCCTAATAATATAAAACTTAATATTTTCTTCTTTTAACATAAAGAGTAACATAGTAACACCTAGATGAGCTTCAACCCCACCAGAAATCTTAATTATTTTTGTTTCCCACCTAAATTATGAGAAAAAGTAACCACTTCATGTTATTGAAATTTAAAAATTGGGACTATGAAATGTAAAATTAATTTTTGAAAAAGAAAAAGAAGGTGCCAAAAAAGATGTCTTATCAGGAGAAATTACTTTTAATTTGTTAGACCAAAATCTGTAGAGACTTCCAGCTTTGGGACCCTCACGCATACGGAATTTTAAGTCATATTCAATCGGAAAGGATGTTATTTCGAATGCATTTCAAGTAATTATAGTAAAATTTTGACTTGTTGTCCCTTTGATCGTGATAAGTGAAACAATAACACAAAAATTAAATGAAATGAGTTATCTTTAGTGACGATGCTAGAATTTTTTTTTAAAAAAATACTCAAATAAATTAAGGGAATTTAACATAGATATAGTATATGTATCATCTTTTAAATTTATTTATACATGTGGAACTCAACACCCTGCCATATGCATGACTATGACTAGAACTGGAAAATCTGAAACATGAACAATATAAGATGAGGATCTAACATCAAGTTAAACAATGACTATCAATTGTATCAATACATATATATATAAGAAAAAAGGTATGAAATATATCCGAACTTTGACCACAAGTGCTGTAACAATACCGAACTTTGGAAATGACCTTTTACCCACTGCACTATTTAATAGTGTATTTTAAAGGTATTTATGTACCCATGTGGACATCATAAATATTGTATCATTATAAATAGTAATGTGTCCATGTGGACACATATATACCTTTAAAATACACTATTAAAAGGTCTTCTATAAAGTTTGGTATTATAACAACAATTTTAGCCAAAATTGGAGTATTTTTCAGACCCTTTTCCCCGTATATAATAAAAGCCTATAATAAAATAAAACTCTGATCCCTTTCATTAGCATAGTTCCCTTTACATGCATAAAAATCCATCACCTTCTATCCTCCCACCTGCCTCCCACTTTTCCATTCCTACTCCTTTTTTCTCTCTAGAATTATTTTCCCTTGTTAGATACTCTTTTATTGTTTCTCTTTCTCTACTATATATACACACCAACACATGACTTACTTCTTTAATTAATTTACCTTTCTACATATATACTCTCTCCTTCAATAAGTGTCAAACTAGTATACTATATACTACAATTAGCTACTACTACTCCAACATCATATAATGAAGGAGTGTGGAAAAAATAGTAGCTCACCATGTGCAGCTTGCAAGTTATTGAGAAGAAGATGTGGCCATGACTGTGTTTTTGCACCTTATTTTCCTGCTGATGAACCTCACAAGTTTGCTAATGTTCATAAGGTCTTTGGTGCTAGTAATGTCAGCAAAATGCTACAGGTTCCACCTTTTATATATCTTCTTTTTATCTTCCTAACTTAACATCTCTACTTCTAATTAGGGATATCTTCTACAATTCAACACCTTAATTATCTATAAATTCGAGCTGTGGAATCAGTCGTCATCACTGATGTTTGTGTCATGCATGATAGTAAGATTGCTTATATCACCCCCTTGAGGACCCTTGATCCTAAATGAATACAAGATATTTCGTGCACCAGATTGTTATATGAAGTATTCAACATGAGATGGATCTAGAGATAAGCTTATTTAATTAAATAAAAATATTGGACATGGAAGCTATACATGCACTTGGTCTGAACATGCTATAATAGAGAAGAGATAATGTATTTTAACATGTCACATGCAATAAAATCCAAAAGGTTGGAGTAAATACTCCCTCCGTCCCTATTTACTTGTCCATATTTCCTTTTTTGGTTGTCCCTATTTAGTTGTCCATTTTGACAAATCAAGAAAGGACAACAAATTTTTTCCTATTATACCCTTATTTACACTTCTTGAAAATTGTAAAAGTGTATGTTGTTTCCCTCCAATTTATTTCACTTTAATTCAAATAAGTGGTTGTAATTTTGAAGTGAAAAGTTGTCATAAGGGTAAAATTGTAACTTCACTGTGCTAATCATTGTTGCCTTAATCTGTGTGCCATTTCTAAAGTGGACAACTAAAAAGGGACGGAGGGAGTATAAGCATAACAGACAAGTATATAAATATGATAAATATATAATCGCTTAAATTAAGTATCATAAATTATGGAGTATTTCTTAAAAGGCACCAAATAATGTTTATGCTTGAGCCTAATACGGTATAAAAAGTTTTAACCATATTTGTCCTCTAGCTATTGATCAAAATGTGCCAAACAATCACATAATTAGGAACAATGTACTATATTATTGGGTCAAGTATTTAAATTTTCACTTTCATCTTAACTTCAGTAGTGAACCACAATACTAACTACAAATTCAACATAAATCAATAATTAATTTGATTCGAAAAGTCATATATTTATGTTAACAAATTTATTTAATACGTATAAATAATCAATTCAAAATCTCAACAATGTTAGCTTTATTATGACAAAAGTTGTAGGGTCGATAGACTAGGGGAACAAAGAGATGTTTGTTAGTTGTTGAAAAACCGTTTCATTTGTTAAATGTATAAAAAGTTTTAAGTAGTCGATTTTTGTCCCACATCAAATCCTAGAAAATATTGACAATTGAATATAATAAAATTTGAAATTTTCATGATCAAATAATGATTTTCGAGACATTTTCTCATGTTGAATGGGTCCTTAATTTGGTGCCATAATCTCCATTCTCCATGTCCAATTGTTTCTTTATTTTCTTAAAATTTGAAAGTCAACTAATTTATTCAATATGAATACGGTCACTATCACAATATATATACTTTTTACAACTGAAATCTTAAGTGGACACGTGATGTTTTTTCCTATCGTCATTTTTCATAAAATTTCTGGGGTTGTTAAATGGTCTCCTATTTTAAAATTTTAAAGGACAAAAGAATCAACTTTACTTCAAGAAAATGAACACATTTATTCTTTTGACCACATATATATACATATTTTGATAGTAACATATCACCTCTTAGCCATAATTAAAGACTTCTCTGATTTGACCTAAAAAAAAAAGGTAATTTCTCTCTCTTTTTCCCTTTTCTCCTTTCATTTTTTCAACTAAACACTCCTTTTTAGTTATTTTCATTTTTATGACACAAAAATGATGTCAATATGACATATTCTTTGAAGATACCTTCTTGGGGTCCTCAAGGTGCAAATCAAGCCCATTAATTAGCCTATCAAACTTATTAGGGTAACTTACAAGATATTGGTGTGTCTAGATACATGTATCTCGGGATACATAAGGTCAAAATTAAGTGTAATTTGTTCTAAATACATTGTATTTAAGTGGATTCACATGTATCTGGGATATATAGATAAATATCGTTCGACTCCCTCATATCTCGCTCTCCAGTCTCCTATCTCGCTCGTGTATGGTAACTCAGATACATGTATCACACTAGATACATGTATCTGGTGTGATTCACATGTATCTAAAGTATATGGAGAAGTCTAGCTCGTCTCCCTCCTGTTTTTGCTCACCTCTCTGCCTATTTCAGTGTGTCTGGTAGCAAAAAAAAACATGTATCTAGGTAATTCTGATATGAAAATATTAATTAGTAAGACAATAGGTAATTATTTCAAACTATATGGAGAAGTAGTAAATATGGTAAAAAGCCCATAAGGATTTTGTCTCCAAAGTTACTAATTAATGACATAGCACATTATGGCTATGATAAAAGTTGTACATGCTAACCACTTTTCGGATCGATTTTTGAATAATAATTAGTTCTTGAAAATTCATAAAAGTAGCTATTTTATATGCAAAAACACAATGACAGTGTCATGGATTTCGATCTTAACGTAAAATGGCGTAAAATTGCAGGAATTGCCAGAGCACAAAAGAGGAGATGCAGTGAGTAGCATGGTGTATGAAGCTAATGCTAGAGTTAGAGATCCAGTTTATGGATGTGTTGGAGCCATTTCATCTCTTCAACAACAAATTGATATGCTAAGAACCCAACTAGCCATGGCCCAAGCTGAGGTTGTCCAATTGAAGCTAAGACAATCAACAAACATTACTAATAGCCCACCAAATAGTGGGTCACCCATTATGGGCTCACTGCCCAAAGGATATTACCATATGGATTTGGATGTAGACCAGTCCAACACCTTCAATGAGCCTATGTGGCCATATTAGATGAATTTTGTTGTCTATTTTAAACTTCAAAAATTATCTTGTGTCCTTTTGCCTCTATATATCTTTTTCTTATAAGAGCAAAGGTGATGATTAGGTTGTTGTTTGTGAGCTATGTTGCTCAGACTCTTCCAAAATGTCGACATGTGTGTGTCTGATCCACACGGATGTGACATCATTTTTAAAAAGTCTGAACAACTTAGTTTGTGAGTGTTAGAATGAAACCAAACCCTTCATGGGGTGTTCGGCCTTTTGGCAAAAAAAGATTATACTATCATCTTTGTTCTTGTGTGTATATATATATATATGTAATAGGAAATTTTTCTTAAAAGGACATTGTGCTTTTTTTCCCAATCTCGATTGAAGACATTAAAGTCCCTTAATATACTTAACAACTAATGGTCCACAAAACTCTTATTTAACCGTTTGATATCTAAAATTCATGTCGCGCATAACACATTTAAAGGAGAAGAATTCCCTCGAGACCTCTATTTAAGGATAGAGCCACGACAATATCTATTGATACTTACAATCTTAACATCATAACATATAGAACTAATTAACAATCATCCACCACAAGATCTACACATAGTATATATGAAATTCTCAATGTTTTTTCACAATATAAACAAGTGAAAGCGCGATTACATGAGAATATCAAATTAGACATTAGGATCAATGAGATCTCCATTCAAGTACTCTCTGTAAGCAGCAACAGGCCAGATGAAGCCTCTCCAAACGAGCCTATTAGCCAACGGAACGTCGATTATAATTTCTTTCATTGTTGGTTTCTTATCATCTCTTACTGCAATCAAGTAGCTCCTTCCTACCCATCCAATCCATCCAGCAATGTACAAGAAGAGGATCCCTGGTGTGATGAACTCACCCCAGTGCCTTTGGTCACCACTCACAATCAAGTGTGGCAGTCCATCTGATCCACACAACAATCCTTGTTTACCATAGTTGTCAAACCTGTAATGACAATAGTTGAGTGATTTTGTAAGTGAAATAATTGAGTGGATTTCTGAGATAATTACCTGCGTTTAGTTTTTTCAATAGTGGCATTAATAGCAAGTGCAGGGGCGCTATCAGGTGCATAAAGCTTCAAAGAACTCTCAAGTTTCTTGATCTGTTGCTTCTCCCTCTTAGCAAACTGTTTTGAATCCTTGCAAGGTGTGAGCCCAGAGATGTCAGCAGAAGCTGGAAGAACTGGTGCTGACAACAGAATAGAAGACAAAGCAAGTGCTGCAGAGAATGCCTTTAATGAAGAAGAACTTTCCTCTGTTGAATTAGAAACAGGGGTTTGGTTTGAAGAACACACAATGCTTGAAGTTCTTTGTTTTGTGGTAAATTGAGACCCAAACTTAGATGTTGAAATGGGTTTTGAAAGGTTTGAAGGAATAGTAAGAGACATGGTGTTTTTTTTCCTCTCTTTTTTTTTTCAAGAAAACAGAGAGGAAAGAAGGAGAAGATTGGAGTGTGGAGAGTGAAAGGGTGGTTTTTTAGGATTTGCGGAAGAAAGGATTGGTGATCAAGAGAGAGGATAAGGAGTTGAAAGGGAGCTTAGGTGGAGGGATTTGATTGGCTAATAGAGTTGGATTTTATGAGTTTTGGGGATTTTTTGATCCATCTGTGGAAGAGCAAGAACCAGGGATTTAACAGATACAGATATTATGCTTTGGATCATGTACACTTTTGCCACACTAATTTGGGATAGTCTTTAATTTTTGTCCGTCACGGTAAATAATTCTTTGCAAGGTATAAGTTTATAATTTCGTATCATAATAAATATCTTCGTAAATGACTTCAGTTTTTGAAAAAAAGTTTGTAAGTTCTATTGCTAAAGAACAAAAACTTAGAACCTATTTATTTGAAGAGTAGAATTAATAGATCAATACAATTTTATGGTTTTGAGCTAACTAACTGGCCATGCACTTCATGGGCTGCTAGCAAAAGCATATTTCCATATGGATTTAAATGTAAACCAGTCCAACAGCTTCAATGAGCCCGTGTGTTCGAATGAAATTTTGAATTTAATCTATGTACTGAGAGAACCATCTCTATGTGCACACCTTGATCTCTATGCTGGTAAAATTTTGGTCATGAAGAAGCATACTACATTATGGATTTATGTTTCCATTATTGGGCCAAGAGTAGTTAGCTGAATTGTAGGCCACTGATTGTAATACAGCAAGTTTTGACGAAAATAAAATTCTCTGAATTTTCCAGTTCATTAGAGTGGGGTAAGCACCTTTGACGGAATGATATCTTTTCATCAATTGGTACCCTTGTCATGTAAAGCTCTCCATGTAACAAATATCATCTTCAATGATACTTATTTATGCCATACTTTTTGTATCCATAGACCATACTTGATTCTTTTTTCTTCCGTCTTGTGACCTCCCATGTTCAAGCAGGAACAAGGTAATGTGTTTTTTGTGCTACCACATGCACTTTGGACTGTGGTTGGAATCTCCACTTCTATCATATCATACCGTAAAGTACCTCGTTAAGCAGGATATTTCGGTTTTGCTCCATCAGGTAAATGACTACAGAGGACAAAGGGGCTCCATTTTTGTTCAGTTGGCATACCAGAATGATATATTTCCCTTTCCAGGCAGACATACAATATTTTCTTCAACTTAGAGGTTTATGTCACAGAGTGCTCTCCAGCCGCATGCTGGCCTGAATTATGCACACCACTACTTGTTGACCTGATTATGTTTCATGGATCATACATGTGAAATATTTTTAGGGTGGCATTGATATTTGAGCATAGAAACTTCTATCAACTGTGATACGATATTGAAATGAACGACGAGCACACTCTTAGTTAATTATATTATGTCACAACATTAAATTGGAGACACTCATTTAGATGCCTGATCAACTTATCAAACCGTGAGAACAATTTCCAAACGAATCATAAAAAGAACATTAGACAGTGAACTAGCCATCATCTAGCAACACATGGTATAGAAAATTCACAATCTTTCATGGATATAAACAAGTGAAAGTATAATTCCACGAGTCTCCAACAAGAGAAATTTAAACATGGGTAATCAAAATTAGACGTTAGGGTCAATGAGGTCTCCATTCAAGTACTCTCTGTAAGCAGCAACAGGCCAGATGAAGCCTCTCCAAACGAGTCTATTAGCCAATGGAACATCGATGATGATTTCCTTCATTGTTGGTTTCTTATCATCTCTTACTGCAATCAAGTAGCTCCTTCCTACCCATCCAATCCATCCAGCAATGTACAAGAAGAGGATCCCTGGTGTGATGAACTCACCCCAGTGCCTCTGGTCTCCACTCACTATCAAGTGTGGTAGTCCATCTGATCCACACAACAGTCCTTGTTTCCCGTAGTTGTCAAACCTGCAATGACAATAGTTGAGTGACTTTGTAAGTGAAATGACGATAGTTTAGTGGCTTTCTGATGAATTAAACATCTACTCGAGTATCAAGGGGTTTGTATCAAAGGGTATGTATATTCTATTTTTGTATCAAAGGGTATGTAATGCTCTATTGATTCCACCATAACAAGCTGCTTTTCTTTGATAAGCAAATGTTAATGTACTTGGTGCTTTCGTTCGTAAAGAATGTTTTTAGCTCTTCCTCTACTCCTATTGGGATCAAAGGGAGAAGGCGTTGAAGGTTGCCTCGTTATCCATACTTCTAGTGGGATCAATAGAGCATTAGCCTACCCATATTTTTACGAGAATTTGCAGGTTCTAGATTCTACAGTACTGTCTATCAAGTTTACATACCCCGGTGATCATTGACACCATTTCCTTTATTTATTTGTTTTAAAATGGAATGCTACATTTTTATATTTCACAACTTTTTAATTCTAAGCTTCTTAACTTCACCATATGCTATCATAACTATAAACATGTACTTATGTCTAAGATCACTAGTCCACAATCAAATACATCCGTATAAGTGCAAGAAGGGGAAAAAAGAGCAGCCCGTTACATTAAAGCTTCCGCTATGCACAAGTCCGGTATTTATTGAAGTATTAAAAAAATGATAACTAGGGGTAGAAGTAAACTTTTCAAGATTCCTGGAAATTATGAATAGGAAACAAAGGCAAACCTGCGTTTAGTTTTTTCAATAGTGGCATTAATAGCAAGTGCAGGGGCGCTATCAGGTGCATAAAGTTTCAAAGAACTCTCAAGTTTCTTGATCTGTTGCTTCTCCCTTTTAGCAAACTGTTTTGAATCCTTGCAAGGTGTAAGCCCAGAGATATCAGCAGAAGCTGGAAGAACTGGTGCTGACAACAGAATAGAAGACAAAGCAAGTGCTGCAGAGAATGCCTTTAATGAAGAAGAACTTTCCTCGGTTGAATTAGAAACAGGGGTTTGGTTTGAAGAACAAACAATGGCTGAAGTTCTTGGTTTTGTGGTAAATTGAGACCCAAACTTAGATGTTGAAATGGGTTTTGAAAGGTTTGTTGGAATAGTAAGAGACATGGTGTTTTCTTTCTTATTTTTAATGTACTACTATTATTTTTCAAGAAAAAATGGTAGAAGGAGATTGAAGTGTGGAGAATGAAAGTATGGTTTTTTAGGATTTGTGGAAGAAAGAGAGAGGATAAGGAGTTGAAAGGGAGCTTAGGTGGAGTGATTTGATTGGATAATTGAGTTAGATTTTATGAGTTTTGGAGATTTTCTGAAATTTTATCTATCTGTGGAAGAACAACAACCATGGATTACAGATACGCATACTTTCGTGTGGCCACCACATAGGTGAAGAGAACTCTTGAATGAGCAATTATTAATAATATATATTGGATGAGCATTTACTATTTTACACGATAATTAAAAAATTATTAGTAATAGATTGATCGACTTTGTTATTTTGCCGCATGTCATATCAATGAACATAAAAATAAGTTATAAAAAATATTATAGGTTTTGGGTTGTGGGTTGCCCAAGTGGATCGATCCGATTTGATTTTATCCAATTCGATTTAATTAATTAATTGATAATTATGTTTTAAAGGATAAGAGAGAACAATTACAAATTGCTCAACCTCTCCTTTAAAGACTTATAATGGGCATAATTTTCTAAGCTTGATAAAAAAAAGAGTAGAGAACGTGAGAAATCAGAATTATAAAAGAAACCGAAAGAAAAAACTATCCTAGATTTTTCACAATTCAATCAACACACTAAGGAGATTCTTAGTTTGTGAATTGTACTACGTTTTCATTGAGAGACGAAGTCGATTTTGTGATTATTTTGAATTTGGAGCGAATCTACAACAAAAGGATTGTCAACAATTTCGGATGCAAGTATTAAGGTACACATCATGTTGTTGTTTTGCCATTAAAATTCTTAGATTGGTTTCAGAGTGTGGTTGATTGATCCGATTATTCGATGCTTCCATGTGAATTCACTGAGTTGTTTAAAACGATTTTGTGATTGTTTTTTTAAAAAAAATCGGTGAATGGAATAATTTGGGAGAAGTTAGGGTTTTTTTTAGCCTTTTGGATATGGATTAATTACATTGTAGTCATGACCTACTCGTTCGTAACTTTTCGTGCATATATTATAAGAGTAAAACGAATTTAAAACGAGTGAGATATGATTTTTTGAAAGTTGGCTGATTTAGGACTTTTTTCCCGGAAAAACTGGTTCTGTTTGTTGCATTTTCGAAGTTGTTAAGTTTAAAATTATGGATTGAAACTTGATTTTTCAAGATCTACTTGTTTATAGCTTTTCGTGGATATATTATATGAGTAAAACAAATTAAAAACGAATGAGATATGATTTTTTGAAGTTGGGCTGAAAAGTTGAAAAAAAACGTTGTTATTCCTTTTTTTTTAAGGATTATTCTTTTTGAGAAAGTTTTTGTGTCCTTTTAGGATTATTCTTTTGGAAAAGGATTTGGTGTCCTTTTTAGAATGGTTTTTGATAATATATGTATTTATATATTATGTTTTTCAAAAATTGGTCTTGATAATTCGTTTAGTCCTTAAGTTTCTTAAACAATTTTTACAAATAATGGTGATTAGTGACATATGTTGTCACATTGAGTGGTACAACCATTTTTATTGTTTCATTCTTCCTTTTTAAGACATGCCTGAATAGGAACAAACTCGAATGACTCTAAGTGGGAGTTTTCAAGGTCGAGCAAAGGGACAAAGTAGAAGAGCACGTCATCGTAGGACATGTTTTCGAAGGCTTGAAATTGTATTGATTGGTATTCCAAGGACGACACAAAATCTGTTAAGGAATCAAATTAAAGGGTTATTCAAAACAAATGAGAAAAAGATTTTAAAGAGTTAAAGTTTTTGAAGATGGGTCATCTTGACTCTTTAGTAGACTTCCTCAAATCTTTTAACATGAAATTAGATGAGACTGATGAAAATTTCATTCATGCTGAGGAGAAGGTTACATTCGACGTTTTGTATCATTTCTTACTAGGGTACTGGAAGATTGAACTAATTAAAACTTATTATTACATTGCACATAATGAACCATTATAGAGGTATATGGTGGATATAGTAGTTAAGTGGATAAAACTTTCCATAGAAGGATAATTTAGTATTAAATATCTAGTTTATTCTTAACAAATTATGTGTTGAACATCTTTGATTATGCTTTAATACGAATAAAAAACTTAAGAGATGTAAGTGCGTCTCCACTTTAATATGAATATTAAAGCATAATCAAAGATGTTCCCTACATAGTTTATAAAGAAATAAACTAATTATTCTAGACTAACTATGCTTCTATGAAAAATTTTACCCATTTAACTCCTATATCCACCATATACCTCCATAATAGTTCATTATGCCCAATATCGTAATAAGTTTTAATCAATTCAATCTTTCAGTACTCTGATAAGGAATGATACAAAATGTCGAATGCAATCCACTTCTCAACATGAATGGAATTTTCATCAATTTCATCCATGTTAAAAAAATTGAGGAAGTCTAGTAAAGAGTCAAAATAATTCATCTTCAAAGACTTAAACTCTTTAAAATCTTTCTCCTTTCATTCGAATAGTTTTTTGATTTCTTAACAAATTGTGTGTTGCCCTTGGAACACCAATCTGTGCAATTTCATGTCCTCAGAAATATGTCCTATGGTGCGTGCTCTTCTACTTTGTCTTTTTGCTCGACCTCGAAAATTCTCACTTGAAGAAATTTAAATTTGTGCTTGTTTAGTCATGTTTGAAATAGGAATAAGGAAACAATAAAAATGATTGTACCACTCAATGTGACACTATTATTTGTAGAAGACAAATTGTTTAAAGAACTTAAGGACTAAACGAATTATCAAGGCCAAGTTTTGAAAAAAACATAAATATATAAACACATATACTAATAAAAATTATCCTAAAAGGACACAAATTTCTTTTCCAAAAGAATAGTACTAAAAGGACACATAAACTTTCTCCCAAAAATAATCCTTAAAGAGGACAAAAAAAATGTTTTTTTCAACTTTTCAGCCCAACTTCAAAAAATTATATCTCATTCGTTTTTAATTTATTTTACTCATATAATATATCCACGAAAAGCTATAAACAAGTAGATCTTGAAAAATCAAGTTTCAATCCAATAATTTTAAATTTAACAACTCCAAATACGCAACAAACAAAAGCATTTTTTTAAAAAAAAAAACAATCGAAAAATGAGCCAACTTTCAAAATAACATATCTGGCTTGTTTTAAATCCATTTTACTCTTATAATATATTCACGAAAATCTATGAATGAGTAGTTCATGAGAATTAAAGTTTCATGCCAAATTTTGAACATGCAAAAAACACAGAAAAACGATAGGAGGTTCTCTTAAACAAATAAACCACATAATCACTTTCATTGTAGGACAAGAAATCCTATCCTACAATATGAGTCAGTATCATTATAGGACAAGGAATCTTATCTAAAATGTAATTAATTCGCATTAAAAGGCTTTAAAACAATCCTAACTTCTTCCAAATTTTTCTTTTCACCAATTTTTAAGAAAAATCAGTCACAATTAATTTCTTAATAACAAGGGATAAAGGGTTTGAAAAATATCTCAACTTTGGTCGGATTTGCTGTTGCGCTACTAAACTTTCATGAGAACCTATTACCTCCCTAGACTATTTAATACCTTTAGTAAATAGTCTATGGAGGTAATAGGTCCTCATGAAAGTTTGGTATCGCAACAACAAATTCGACCAAAGTTAGGACATTTTTAAGACTCTTATCCCTAATAACAACATAGTGAAATCACATGGAAGCATCAAAAAACGGGATCAATCAATCATGCTCTGATACCAATGAAAGATTTTAATGTTTTTTTTTTTTTGCCATTAAAATTCTTTCAAATATATATAGAAGCTATATTAATTGTGGGGGGGGGGGGGGGGGGGGNGGGGGTTGAGAAAAAAAATTAATTAAATTTATCCTAATTTAGTAAGTGATCAAGTAATATGGGACAATTATTTTTAGTAAGACGCCCATCTAATATACAACAGAGGGAGTATCTTTTACCGAGTTTTCAAATATATAAATTTTATTTTGAGATTCTATTAACAAGTTTAAATCTTGAAAAGTAAAAAAGTATCACATAAATTGAAACGGAGAGTAGTACTTTCTACCTTTGGTAATTTTTATATGTAAATATCTTACACGACATATTTAAAACTACTAACATTCATATATACTCTTATGTCCCAATTTATATGGCTTATTTTTATTTTTACTCAGTTTCAGAAAAAATGACATATTTCTACCTTTAGTAATAATTTGTTTTTAAAATGCTCATTTTATTTTTAAAGAAATAATTTATAACCACACAAATATATATAACTTATTTTAGATCACAAGTTTCAAAAGTCTTTTTTTCTTTCTTAAATTTCGTGTCACATCAAATTAATTCATATAAATTGAGATGGAAGGTGCAGGCGATATTTGGAGAGAGAGGCGAGAGGACATATAAGTAATTGGAAAACAAAATTCAATCTAAAAAAAGACTGCCAGACATTTGCATTATATTGTTTTAAGATTTGAATAATTAGCAACAATGTTAGGGCAGGAATCATAAGCAATAACAAAGCCAAAGCACAAGTCCAGAACTACTTCAGTTAAAGAATAATCAAAGAAAAAGTAGTTTAGGTTAAGTAATAAAGGCACGCTGTTCAAAAAAAGGAGGTCAGCAGACAAGCAATTATCTCTAACATATTATTACAATATGTAGAGTTGTTGGTCTCTAAAAGAATCTGATATGCAAATGATCCTTGAAGAACTAAAAGAAACAAATAAATGGAACCAAAAAACAAAAGTATAGCAGAGCCAAATGCCACAGAATTTGATCACTAAAAGAGTGCTGTGTTCAATTGCCTATCACATTGAGAACGAATGAGGTCAGAAATGTTTGCTAGGATGGTGGAGGGGGTAAGTTGCATGACTTGTTGGGGCGCGGAACTTGTTCAGCGCGATTAACAAGACTTAGGTTCTGTGACTTTGAGATCATGCTGACCATAGATGGAGTTTCATACATAGTGGCGCCACTATTGCTTGAGCTACCACCTTGCAGTAATATTTGTGATGTCGTGTCTCCTCTAGTTGTCGCTCTTTGCCAAGAATGTGAGCTCAAACCTGAGAGGACGTAAGCTCGTCCAGTTTGTTCATAGCGCTCCCTGCTTACCATCCTCTCTCTGACTTCAGTCAATTCCATGTCAAGCCAGCTACAGAGAGCATCGCCTGCTTGAGCAGATACAGAAGATAGAAGAGTGGCTCTTCGGTTAGTTAGTGCGGCTTGAGCAGCCTCAAGATTTCCCATTTCTGCCAATTGTTGTGCCTCTGCAATGGTTTCTGCTACTGCCAGCCTGTTTATCTGCCTATCAACCTCACGACTTATTACCACATCTGTAGGAGACAGCACTGGTGGCCGACGTATCTCAACTGTCTCACCCTCCACACTGACCATTTCTTCCGATGTGGTATTCTTGTAACTACATGTAATTTGCAACAGAGATGTCTTTGTTGCGCCTTGCTCAATTTCAGCTGAGGGAACAGACAAGTAGACAAGGAATTCTTTTTCCTCATCTGCATACAGGTTTCCAATGTTTATTAACCCTTGCTTTCCCTGTTCAGAAATTTCACTTACATATCTTCCTGAAGGAATGGATCCAATTTCTACTCCACGTGATGCTGACCGAACAGTAAGCTTGAGTTCCTGTACTACAACACTGAGGAGACCACCAATACACATTGCAAAGGCATCTTGAACAGTACCAACAGTCTCAATGAACGAAAATGTACCACCTGATGCATCTGAGATAGCATGCATAGCAGAGGAATCATGGTCTAAACCAAATCCAAACGCATGTACATGGAAAGTTGGCAGCTGTCCTGCTGCTAGTCCTTCTCTATTGCGAGGACAAATGGAAGAAGGCAATAGATTCAGAAAGTCGGGACCTGAGGTTGCATTAGAGGATCTGCAGTTCCGAGGACTCCGCCGTTGGTTGGCATTATCACCGTTATAGGTGTCTCTCCCATCTGACAAGAGAACAATGCTTGCAACTGGGTTCCTTTCACGTCTTTCTTCAAGAACCCGAACCCCCTTCTTGAGTCCTTCCACGATATTTGTCCCACCATTTGCTGAAATGGCATTGACAGCCAGTGCAGCCTCTCTACGCCCCTGTTCTGTCATCCTTCGCAAGGGGAAGTTTCTTTGAGCTCCTGATGAAAAGGTAACAATAGATAGACGGTCAGAAGGCCCCAAGTTATCTATGACAAAACAAACTGCTTGTTTCAAGAGAGTCAATTTTGATCCAGCCATGCTGCCACTAATATCTAGAACTGTGACCAGGTCAATAGGTGCACGCTCTTGGTGCCGAACATCATCAGCAAGTGGGGGTGCCCTTACTCCAACAAGAACAGCAAATCTTGACATACTTCCAGAAGCAGCAACTGCAGAATATTCAGGAAAAGCTTTCAAGACAGCAGTCTCTGGATGAACTGTGGAAGGGGAGGGGGTCTGATCCACAGTGATGCTGGGAAGATGTTCATCATCAGAGAAGTGAAGGGGCTCAGGAAGGGGCAGAGACACGGGTGGTGGAACACGAGGAATGTTGTCAAGGTAATTATCTTCAAGTGGAGAGACACGAGTCCGCCCAGCATTATTAGTGTTTACATCAGTACTGAAGGACGACATGAGAGGAATCTCTTTCCATTTGCATCTGCAGATGGGGCAGAGGTAGTTTCCATGCTTAACACTGTTGGCAATGCAGCTGAAGTGGAATGAGTGGGCGCATTCAGCAGTGAATATCGCCTGACCATTCCCTGCTTTCATACTCCCAAGGCAAATGGCACATGTTCGCTACAATCACAATAAAATAAAGTGGCAAGTTACAGTTAGAATATTGTAATCAGTACATAAATATGTAACATGCTCAACGAGGCAAATACATAATCACATTTGCTTAATCACTTCTCATTTAACTTGAGAAAAACTTTTGACACATACATAATCACATGTGCTTAATCACTTCTCATTTAACTTAAGAAAAACTTTGACACTTTAGGTATATCCACTCAACCAAGCAATTGCAACCTTTGCCACCAGTGTGACATTCATGGTTAAAACAGTAAAAAATACTTTCAATAGTCAAAAAGGCTCTAGAGCCCTTGGGCACATATCATTTCAAGTCACAAAAAATGAGAACATGGACTTCATTGACTAACTAGTCATTGTTAGAATAAGCTTTTAGAGAGTCATTGGTTATAAGGTATTAAAACTTTAAGAAACATTGACTGAAATAAATTGTTTAAACAGTAAGGACTTGTGGATAAAATATACTTGAGGTCATCTAGAAAAAATTTGCCAAAACGAAGTACTGATAAAAACTATTGCAATATTAATCTTATGCATTTAGCAAACATAATTTAGTAGAAAACTGTAAGCAAAAGTTTAGCTGTATGGAATTCATCACCTCTTTGTAAAAACAACCACTCATGACTTTTCTAGGGAATCATTATTCCATGGTAACATTGTGAATAAATCAAATAACTATGGTCTTGATCTCAAAATTACTTAAAGACAGGTCTTGATGATAACAATGTGCAAACAATACAATTGCATAGGGTTAGGTTGAGTTAATTGAGCAAACAACTATTAATTAATTATATCATGTTGTGCATTAAAATGTATAGACCACCCAAGTCCTTATGGAGAACACGAACACTAAGTATAGGTCCTAATAAAGACGTCTACTAATCCAGAAACAACTAAACTAGCAATAACCAGTTCAAAATTTATAAATACCAACAGAAAAGTCCAAGTGACATTTGTGACAAATGATTTGTCCAAGTATAGCTCCTAATCAAAGCCTATTAAACTAGCAAACTTACATTTCAATATAAAAAAACCAAACAACAATCCGGCCGACCCAATTTATATGACACTCTTTCCTTTTTAGTCAGCTATAGATCCTATCTATGACTTATTTATGCCTTTCATACTTAAACTTCGTGGTCAGTCAAACGTCTTCACATAAATTGGGACAGAGGCAGTACATAAGAAGCAAACACGTAATGTATAGGAAAATAATCTTCTTATAGGTAGCAAAAGTCAATTATTGATACGTTTAACCTATCACCATTTATAATACTAGATTTCAGAATGGTCCAACGACATGGACATACACATAGCTGGTGGCGTAGGAAAATGTCAAAAAGATCTTAACCAACAATAAAAAAGATCTCCAATTTGTCAAAAGCTGAAATCATCATAATTCCCAGCTAACCCACAAATAATCAACCTATTATATTAAATTATTAAAAATAAAATTATTAGCAAGTGTTAAACATTCATTAGTACCTTAATTAATAGTGGTTGTACACTAGGTGCCATTTTTTAATGAGTAGTAGAAAAAGGTATTTTTCACAAAGTCAGAACTTTAGAAAAAAGGCCTGCACGGAAAGCCAAGAAAGGTAATCTTTTCCTGCTTGTGGAATGACCTTTTTGACCTCTAGAAGAAGGCGTTGATACCAAAAGTAGAGGACAGTATAGTAATTTACACATACATTTCGTCATCTAAAACCTTGTAAAGCTGAATTTCCAATAGTTTATTCACTGATTAAGATCAAGCCAAACAAACGTGATAAATTAAAAATTGAATTTCCAATAGTACCCCCGTTACAGATCCCCAAATAACGTGAGAAACCGTAAATTTAGCAAAAACAGGTAGGTATTTTCGTCCAGAAAAGTTCTCCTTCTATTCCATTTTTGGCAAAGCACAATTTTCTGCTCACCGTTCGCGATGGTAAGACAACAGTTGTCACATCGGTGTTGAAAATTGAACACGCAACCAACTTCCGGTCCGGTCGAATCAAATCAAACACGCCGGCGAAACCAAAAACAAGAAAATACAACCGAAAATACACAAAAATAAGGAAAAAAGGATGAAAAAAAAATTCGAAAAGAAAACGAACCTTAGAGGATCGGGAGGTACTACTGAAACTTCTGGTGAAACGGGAGAAAGTGGATGAAGATGCGGCGGAGGACGGCCGAGTGGACGGTGGCGATTTGGCATCAGAGGATGCATTTTCTGGAGGAGATTTAGGTTGCCTAAACGAAAGCGCTTTTTGGAGTTTGCTCCATGAACCTGACATTCTTTCTTTCAGCTCCTTCAACAGAAAGAGAGAGAGAGAGAGGGGAATTGATGTTAGGGTTTGGGTTTGTAAAATGGAAGAAAAGTAACGAACGTGAATTTGGAGAAGAAGAGATGGAAGAGGAGAGGAAAAAACAAGAAAAATTTAGGATTTTGAAAATGATTAATATAATTTTATATCTTTTTTTAAAATATAAATGAAAAGGGCAAGTATGATTACGGCTGATTTCATTTAATTATTCCTTCCGTTTTATTTTACTCGATATTATACTGATAATAAAATAAATATTTTGTTTTACTTGTTAGCACATTATAAAAAGTATATTACTTTTTTTCATACTACCATGAGGCCCCATTTGAATATGACAAATGAAATCATTATTTGAAATTAAGATTTTGTTTTGATATGAGTATAATTTAAATTGTAATTTTTCTTCAAAATATAAAATTTTATAATCTGTGAAAACTATTAAAATAGTTAATTTTTATATAATTTAGCAAAGGAGCTAATCATAATTTACAAACAAAATATTGAGATATTTTAAAATGTCTTATTGATAAATCATATATATATATGTGTTCATTTTATAAATAAATAATTAAAACCTTCTGTATACAATAAATTTTATGAAGACAAATTACTCAATATTTTTTAATATAACTCTTTCACGTTGTATGAACAATCTTAATATTGAGTATGGGCCCTTTCTTTTTACTAAATTTAAAATGATGGATTTTTATTTTTACAAAATAAAAACTTATGAGTCAAATTTTATATTTAACTAAATTTGAAATCATGATATAGAATCTCAAATCATGTTATTTTTTTAGTTGGAGTATTTAGATTTCAAATTGCACATTCAAATGTTTATTTGAAGTCATGACTCTATATGGCATGTATATATTCAAACACAATCTTAATAATAAATAACTACACAAAATAATTATGATAATCAAATTTAAAATTTTAAAATATTAATTAATAGGGTTAATTTAAAAATAACCTCTAATTAAAATATTTTTAAAATATATCGTGAATTCAAGAAGCTAAATAATATAAAACGAACATAGTAATTTTTATTCTTGATTTGGTACCATAAACGGAAGGTCTTTTCGTCTTAGCATATATATAATTAAATATAGAAGATTTATAAAGATTAAAACTGCGCGTTATTAAGTGTGTACCATTTTGAGTAATAAATAAAGTAAAAGAGGTGAATAAGGAAGTAATATTGGGACTTTAATTTCATTTATAGTAGTAATATCTTCATCTTTAAAATATCTAGATCTTCATTGTTGACTTTTGGCCATTTTATAAATTGTGGTCACCCACTTATTAAAAAAAATAATTAAAAATCTAACCATAGTGTTAAAGTTAAGATCTCTACTAATAAATTCAACATATTTATTTTAGTTTAAATACGTAATCAAAGTACTACTACTAATAATAAATACTTATAAAAAACAAGAGTATTCACATATACTTTATGAAGTTAAAATAGTACAAACTCGCTTATTTCAACATTACATTTTTAGTGTATTTGAATTGACTTATTTTTAGGTGTTTTTTATTTTAAAGTAGATTTTTTTTTATTGGAGCTGTTTAGATAGGTTATAAGGTGTTTTTAAGCACCCACTTTTAGGCCAAAAAAGTTTTTAAATAAATTAAAAGTAGGATAGCATCTACTTATAACTTTTAAATTTTGATTTATAAGTTACTTCTTATAAGCTCATCCAAACAGGTCTTTAATCTATGTTCTGTTTTGCGATTTACATCATATTCTATTTTTTCTATATGTGTGATTTGCATCCTAAATTTTATTATTTGTCAAAATCAAGCTATCAATTACCTAACTTTGTTAAACATTAAGCTAAGAACATTTGCTTAGCCACATAGAAAAGATCGAAAGCTCCTTTCCTCATCCATAGTTGCTCAAAATGGATCGACAAGTTTACAAAAATAGTAGCTTTATATTGTTTTACAAAAAATTGAAGATCTGGGATACAAATCATAAAAATAAAATTAAAAAGGTAGGATAAAGTGAAAATCACAAATTAAAAAACACACATTAAGGGTGTGCAAAACGTCATACTCTCAAGTCTCAAGCATTATTTAGAGAACAATGAAGATTTCGTTTCTTGTATATTTATGATATGAATAGAATTAAGTTCTAAAATAATTTTCTTACTCATCTTCTCTATAAGTTTCTTTGCTTTATTCATGAGTCGTGACTCAAACTAACAATCTTAAAATTGAAGGTGAAATATGTTTAGCACTTGAGCAACTCTGTCGTGTCAATTCGAGAAAATTGATGTGTCTATTATTTTTTTCAAACTCGAAAACGGCAACTCTTGGAGGTATGAACAAGTTGAAGATGTAGGGCACAACACAAAACGCCAATCCCTTCAATTCCTCTCACACGAGACTCTCGTGACAAAAGGATGTTAAACATCATTGAATTCATAATAGTTACTATGCTTATATATTATATAGTAATTATTATAATTATAATAATAACTCACTTTTCAAACTCCTATATTACTTGAGATCTCCTAAGTTACTTAGTTGATTAATTGAATGTTAATATCAACAAAGTCAACCTAAACCTAGGGAAGTAGTTACTTTTAGCACTTTGAAGGCCTCTTAAGAATAAATAACAACTACTTCATCCTTAATCAAAAGGTCTTGGGTTTGAGTCTTTTTTGTACGGAGTCGCTTTTGTTAGGAAGCGTTGTACCCCGTGTGGGGCTTTCCAGTGCGAATACAAATTTAGTCGGGTTCTAATATGGATATCAAACACTGAGTGGAATACAAAAAAAAAAATTAGTAAGAACTCGTTTGGTCATGAGTATTTTTCATTTTTTTCATAGTATTTTCTTACTTTATATTTCAAAATTAGTGTTTGATTATAAAAAAATTTAGATCCAGCTTTAGAGTTGAATTTCAAATTTGAAAAATTGTTTATATCTTGTTTTCCAACTCCATCTTCAATTTCAAGTCCGAAAAGTGTTCTCTTCTCTTATTTTGCAAAAAAATATCACCGAACATAACTTCATCATCAACTCTAACCTCATAAATTTAAGAAAAAAGTAAAAAAAATAAAAAAATATTTAAAACTTATGATCAAAGCCTGCTAAGAATAAGTGCTTTTGAATAACACAAAGTATAGACTATAGAGTATATAAACAATCAAAGAATAATATCTTTTTACACATGGAGAATAAATTGACTTAATGATTATATATAGTTGTGATCACTATTTTGAAAAAAAATTCATATATCCAAAGGATGCTGATAAAGAATATGAAGTGTTGTCCAGTTTGTTCTTTGAAGTAATGCATTAGAAGAATACTCCATATTTTAATGAGTATATATATATTATATTATATACATCGTGTAAGTAATTTTTACACCAACAAATCACATTACAAATACCACATGTTAATGAGGCTTATCTATACATACATATATTCTTTAATTTTATATAGGTTCATAATTTTTATGTTGACGATGTATATACATTAAATCAAAAATAGAAACAAAAATCACAAGCTACTTCAAGTAAAAGGACAATTAAGAGACACCAAGAAGTTACCAAAGGTCAAATCATATTTCATTTCTTTTGACATTGTAACTATTAATTAAAAGGGTTTATTGATTCACTTAGAAACCAAAATACACTACTCCTATTTCCTAGATTTTAATGTGTCCGATACTCAAATTGGAACCAGACTAAATCCGATTCACCCTCTCTCAATTCTTACTTATCTATCAACCTCTAAATTGGTATAAGAATAATCAAGTACATTCAGAAGGAGTTTGTGGTCCAAAAAATTTCATATTTGCATTTGAACAAGTTGCAGTAGTGGTCTGTTGGCCATTCAAAGTTAATTCCAAACCCCTTAGCTCAATCCCTTGACATGGTACACTTTTGCTACAATCAAGCACTACTCCCTCTTTTGAAGCTGAAATTCCTTTTATATTTATGAATTTTACATCTGAAATCTGCACTTGTGAATCACCCTGTACATAAATATATAATTAATATACAAGCTAAAAAAATGCATTTTACAAACAATAAATGTTAAAATTCATATATTTTCAAATCTTTCTATAACAAAGTCGTTTGTACACATCATTTGATTGTTATAACAAGGCCGTTTGTACATAGATGGGTGAACTATCTTAAAATATTTGTATTTTATTTTGAAGTAGGACAAACAGAGAATTAACATTATTTGGGACAGTTCGTTCACTTGTTGGCAAAGTGTCCATTTCTGTCTGTGTTTTTAGAGAGGGTCCTTTTTGGTATGTGATGCTCAAAAAGTGTTCATTTTGAGATCTAACTAGACAGAATATATAATATAACAACATGAAAAATTGTTTTTTTTTAAAAAAAAACATCATTGTTATTGAAAGTTATTTATTGATCTCTGAATTAAGAAAGATCAAAATTGTACTCCCTTCGTCTAATTTATGTAGGCAATATTTGACTACATGATACAAGAGAGAGAGAAACTATTTTTAAAATTTGTAATGTAAATATGTATGTGGCAATAAATCTTCTCAATAAGAATAAAATAATGATTTCAATAAAATTGAAAAAGAAAAACCTGTCACATAAATTACGTACCTGATTTTTACAAGATGAGTGAGGACAATAATGTTGATCAATGATGATAGGATTTTCAACATAATTCATTTTAATATTATCAAAAGTGACATTGAAAACTTTGCTAGGAGGTGAAGGTGCCCAACTCTTTATCCTTAGTCCATTTTGAGTTTTCCCAATATTACAATTTGTCACAATAACTCCATTCACATCACCTTCATTTTGGTATTTTCCTAAACTTCCAATGCTAATGCCATGTCCAGGCCCACAATTAACCTCAGAAATGTGAACATTAGAAGTACCAGGCCCAATAGAAACACAATCATCTCCTGTTGAAATATTTACTTTGTTAATAATTATATCGTTGGAGTCGCCTATATGAATCCCGTCAGTATTTGGGCTTTCGTCCGGTGCTGTTATGCTCAGGTTCTGAAAATGAACTCCTTTACTTTTATTAATTTGGAAGTGGAAGAACTTGCTGTTGATTGATGTTATGCCTTGTATTAAAGCATTGCTCATGCCGTTGAATTTTATAGACTGTTAAAAACAAAATGTTGTTAGTCCATAATAAAAAAATTCAATACGTAAGTGAAAATCTGTTTACCACTATATGTTTTCTCCGTGAGTTGGTTCGATGGAAATGGAGTGAAAAAATCATATTTTATTGCACAAAATTTAAATTGATTTGCAATGAAAATTGCCTATGTTTCTAATTTATAAAATATGTATATAATAAAAAGGTAGTATATACTTTATATACATAATATACATACATTGTGTATATACTATATAGTATATATGTATATACAAATATACAACCAGAGTATATATATAGCGTATACTTCAGTCATTTTGATAACCTAGATAGCTGAAGGGTACATTTACACATAAGGCTATCTTTTTCTTCCATTTTAAATTTTTTTTAGTTATGATTTCCTTGTGTATTTACTAAGATAATAAACAATTAAAAGGGAAGAAAATATTTGATATGCAATAAAATATTTTTTTACCGAAGGAGGATTTGGGCCGTTGGCGTTATATAAGGACCATGCAGATGGGCCTTGACCATCTAAAGAACCTTCTCCATTAATAGTCAGCCCATCAATATGTTGAAATAATATCCAATAGTCATCTTTGCATTTACCCAAAGGAGCTTTCAAAAGTCCATTAATGTTAAAAAAGATTGGGCCTTTGCATGGCCCATTAAATGTTAATGTATTCAACAAAAAAGTTCCTGTTGGAATAAGGATTGTGCCTCCTCCATTGTTTTGACATGTTTGGTTCCATGTCTTCAAAAATGCCTTCAAAGAAACAAAAAGACTTTGAGAATCATGATTACGATAATCGGCAGATGTATAATATATGTATAACATGTGTATAATGAGTGTATATTCTATGTATATTAACCAGAAAGGGTAAAAAGTGAAGAGACATATACATTGAAAGAAGTTATTTATCTACGCACTGTAATTATCCACCAAAAATGCATCGATAACTATTTTGGACAAGGGTAACTCTATCACTGTATACATTATTAGTGTATTGTAACATGTTATAGCATTCTGTCTATCGTATTTTCTAGATTACTAATTTCGACTATTGTGATTTTACCTGACTACTATCAGTCTTCCCATCAGGACTAGCACCAAAATCTTGAACATTAAACACTGAACCAATAGCATGAACTTGAGAAACCTTATTTATTATTATCAATAAAGAAAGGGAATGAAAGAAAAAATGGGAAGAAGTCATTTCTTGTATTGTTTGATTTTGTGTTTTCCTTCAATACTTGTGGAAAATGATAATTTTAAGTTGGGCAATTAAAAGTGATTTATTGGAGTATTTATTTAGTCAAATTTTTATAGTCGAAAATGGAAATGAAACAAATCAAATCCCAATTTTAACGTGAAGATCAATCAAATTTTAACGAGGCATCTCACTTTCCACTTTATAAATATGTTATTAAGTTATATGGATCAACTTAACGATTTTTACATTATACTTACTTAGTATATAACCTTACCTATAATTAGTATAACAAATATTCATATTCAGTATTATTATTCGTATACACCATGTCAACCGCCCTTAATAAGATAAACGTATCCTTTGAGATTTACTATGTTGAGTTGCTTTTCTTATAATTCTTAATCACTGAATTAGGCAAAATAATCTATGGGTATAAAGATAGTTCTTATATTATTACAATCCTAAATCATTTATTTAATCACAAATATACTACTTGTAAATACCATGTTGATATTTTTACACTAGATAATAGATTTTTATCATCACAATTGCTTAACATATATTCCATTATTTATAGGAGATATGGAGTATATAATTTCCAATAAACCAAAAATATGGTATACTGTTGAAGTATATGATAGAGATTGCTTTTGCCTTTTTTCTTCTTTTAAATTTTTTTAATAAGAATCCTATAATTGATTAAATCAGTTTTTTTTTTATAAAAAATAATAATAATAAATAGACAAAATATTAATTTGCAAAACATTACGCCAAGATTCAAGGTTAATTGATTTTATTTTATTTTTACCATTTTGGTATTTTGTTTGAAGAGATGAATGAAATAAGTAGAAGATACGACTTTTTGTAACATTATTAGCGTTTGGAGGGTTAAATGAAAAAAAAATTCAAATGAGATTGAGGAAATATATATAAATACATAAATAATAAAAAAAATTAAAAATTGAAGATTCTCTATTCAAATTCACTCAATTTGACATTTGGTATTCCAAATTATGTCAGATAAAGTAATACAAGAAGGAGGCAAATTTACCTACAGATAAACAAGCGAATTAGTTCGCACTCAATTGATACAATTTCATTACCAATATGATCAAAACATACTTTAATCACCAATTAGTACTACAACTTCAACAACAATAATAATAACAACAACATATTCAGTATAATTTCACTGACTCTCACAAATGAAATTTGGGATAGTATAGAATATACATGAACCTTACTTTTACCTTATGAGGTAACAATACTGAAATAAAAAATATGATTCACACTTTTCATCTCTCCACAAGTAGAATGTGTTGAACTTTTACACATTTGAAGTATTGTCTTGTTGTTTGAAATTATGAGTTGAAGAAAAAGGAGGAGCAGTAACATAAGTACCAGGTGGTGGGGTGGGTACCCCAAAGACTTGGGGATTGGTTTTTAAATCTTGTCTACCTTTAGCTCTTCCAAAGAAAAAACATCCAAATCCAATAAGAATTGTGAAGAGTATAAATGGAAGAGAAATAACAACAACCATACCCATCTCTCTCTCTTTTTATTCTAATGTTCTAATTTCTTAGCTTTTAATGGAGTATATAGAGAATATGTGTAGATGCTCAATTTTTATAGGTAGGGGATTTAATTGGATTGTAACGTTAGGCATAACGTTCTACTTTTCTAACGGTTACTTTTTTTTTGTTTAATTCTGAAAAGAACATGGAATATATGCTTGATTGGTTGGTTAAGGGTAGGGATGTAAATGGGGTGGGAGGGATGTTGGGTTTGGTTGAAGTGGGTTTTTTAATAGGGTGGGCGGGTTGTGGGGTGTGGATATATGGGATTATATGTGAGTTCAAACTTAATTTTAATTTTTTACATGTTATAATGTGATAGAACATTATTTATTAAAATATTTTTAAAAAAACTACTAAAATATTAAGATAGTAAATGAAAATGGTTCAATAAAAAATAATTCAATTTTTTACATGTTTCCTAATTGACCTCTAAAAATAAATTTCTAAGTCATTATCTATTAAATTAATATAACTTAATGAATAATGAATTTTTTTTTTATGAATTTTTTTTTTAGTATCAAACTTAACTAGAAAAAAAATATTAAAAAAACTATGGGGGTGGGTTGAAAATGAAAAAAATGGTTATGCGAGGTGGGGCGGATTAAAAAATTTGCGGCTTAAGCTTAACCCTCCCCCGCCCCGCATCGCCTCATTGTCATCCCTAGTTAAGAGTCTTATTTGGTGGTCATTTGATAGTGTGTATAAGAATAATATTAAATAGAATGTATTAGTAGTATCTGTATTAATATGCAGAAAATATTTGTTATGCATTTTTTGATTTTGTGTATTAAAATAGAATGCATTACATAAATTTCAAAAAAATATATTTATTTATAAAGATACCCTCCACAAATATAGCGAAAAAGATATAAAAAATATTTTAAAAGGCAATTGAGTTTTTAATCATGCTAAGGCATTAAATCCTATTGTATTACTAATACCATTAATTTTCATATATTAGCAATACACAAGTTAATATACAATAAAGTGTGTATAACTAATGCAAACATAGGCTAAAAAAATTGTACCAGTACACAAAACTAATATATACCTTATTTCTTATAAATCATTATTTATCCATGTTATGTTGTCGTCTTTGGTTGAGTTAGGTCCATTTGACTATGAATATAAATTACTTTTTTTCGAAATTAAATTGTTTAGCCATAAAATTTTGAAAAATACCATAATTTGAATTTATGATTGAGCACAACTTAAAAAAAAAAAAATGCATTTTAATTTTTTTTTTCAAATTTCATCTTGATGGTCAGGCAGAAATGTCTGGAAAAAAGGAAATGAAACTTGAGAGTTTTGAACTGCACTAACGATGGAGTATTATTTATTTGAATTTGGAACAGACAAGCAGAGCTTACTAGTAATAGTTCTTCAATGTAGCTGGTTATTTAAAATGAAAATTCAAACTAGAAACAACTAAACAGATGGATGATCATAATAAAAAGTCTGAGAAATCAATTTGCAGGTTCATCAGCTTCAGGAGTCTCTTGTTCAGCTTTCTCTTGCTCAGCTTCCTGCACTTCCTTCTCTGTCTTCCTTCCTTTCTTCGATTTATAGTACACACTCATGAACGTTCCGATAGCTTTGTACTTCCTTCTGCATTGCTCGTACAGACTGTTATCAAACATCCTCCAGAAATTCTTCTCTGTCAGCTCAGTCACCGCGTATTGAGCCTGAAATCCATGGTTTTCTATCAACCAAAGCTCAAGTTGGCGGCATTTCTCTGAACCATCAAATGGCTCACCCCTCAGCACTGCTCCCGGAACATAGTACACACCAACATCAGTGTACATTTGTGCATATTCGGTGTCACCCTGCCTTTTGTGTTTCTCAAATCCTGGTTCAGGGTAGATCATAGGTCTCACAGGCAGCTTGTAAATTCTGTGTGGGCAGAGCCAAATGGGATATACCTAAACAAATTCAATTCAAATTATATCTTGAACATAAATCAAATACTTCCTCCGTTAAAAGTTGTCAAAAACCAAAAAAGGAAGTAAGATAAACAAATTTTGAATGGAGGGGTATAAGAGTTTTACCTCCATCTCGCGGTGAACCCACTCGAGACAATCGCCGACCTTGTAAAGAGGAACAAGCAGATCCTGAATGACATGATGGTCATGGTAATAGTTTCTAATAGCCTCACTTTGGGTGGCTTTGAGCAGAGCAATCTTTGGTGGCATGAGCCATCCTAAGAGGAACCTAAACCAGAACTGATCACCAAATGGAAGAATTAGTTTCCCTTCCCAATACAACGACCTCGTGTGCCTGTGGTAGTAGTCCCTAGTTGGAATGTACTCCACAAACTCCCCTNTGAGCAGAGCAATCTTTGGTGGCATGAGCCATCCTAAGAGGAACCTAAACCAGAACTGATCACCAAATGGAAGAATTAGTTTCCCTTCCCAATACAATGATCTCGTGTGCCTGTGGTAGTAGTCCCTAGTTGGGATGTACTCCACAAATTCCCCTCTTTTCAGTGCGGTTTGAGCGTGTTGGTAAAACCATGGTTTGAACCACCAACCATAATTGTTGATTACATTACCCCTTCGTTTGGCTTCTTTCTTCGAAGCATACATACCGGTCATCATAACACCTTCCGTTGGACCATAAATCATGCCTTCTACCATCTCTGGAACTTTAGAAGGATTGTCCTGATCTCCATCTTTAGGTGCAAAAGAATCCGCATAAGCCTGTGCAAGCTCTTTAAGATTACCCCTTACAGGTTTGTAGGTAAGTTTTACGTATTGATCAACTGGTATAAGCTTGATTTCAGCTGAAACAAGAAGCCCCAATGTCCCTTGAGACCACGGAATAGCATAGAAAAGATCAGAATATTCGTTGTCCTTTGTAGCTCTAACAACCTTTCCATCAGCTAGAACAACCTCAAGTGCTACAACAGTGTCAGAGAACAATCCAAAGATGTGAGAACTTCCTTCGACCCCGAACCCATTGATCAAACCACCAACGGTAAGATCATCAAGCTCAGCAAGAACTGCAAGGGAAAGATTCATTGGAATAGTGACCCTTGACATTTGGCCCATATTGACAAGAGGCTCAACTTTGGCAACCATACGTTCCGTGTCAATATCAAGTATATTTCTAAACTTAGAAAGATCAACTTCAAAATGACGAGCACGTTTATAGTCTACGTTTCTCATTCCAACAACAACCCAAGGAGGCCTGGCCGTGCAGACAAGACCATCCTTTTCTGCATTCCTCTGTCCAAGGCGCTTCACAACCTCTTTAACATTCTCATCGTGTTCCATCTGGCGTTGCTTGTAAGATTTCTTCTCAGACTTCAAATCCCCTAGATATATAGAGAAGTAATACAAGAACGAGAATGGAAGGACAAAAAAGATAACAATGATCCATCGGAACGAAAGAAGAAAGTCCACCAACTGGATCTTCCTCCTAGGGTGAACGGTGGCCGCGGGGGCCTTAGCATCCGACATCTTGGAAACTCGAGGACGTATAACTGTTACAACGACGAATCCAAGTTATGAACCACAGCCAAGAAATGTACTACTTGTCATCAATCACATATAGCAATTGAGCACTACTTTTCATATAAGAAACTCAATGCTATTGAAATAAACAACACAGAAGCTCTTCCAAAAACATAATGCTATTCAAAGTCAGATTAGCAACATGATGTAACAAGCATTTGGAGAAAAACGCCAACTTCAGTATAATCTTGAAACAAAAAGTTGGAAATTATGCACAATATATAACCATTGACTGTCCATTTTCTTGCTACTAATTTATCATTGTAAAATCAACTGATGTAAAGGTAAAATTAACTAAATATTGAATCGAATATCTGAATGGTCACTCAACTTATACTAATTCACCGTTAAACGTCACTAATCTAAGTTGTCTTCCAAAAATCATCTAACTTTTTGACTAGTTGACCTCCATGGTCATTTTAATTAGAAATATAATTTCAACTCTTCTTTTTTATATCCTCAGCCTTACAATCCTCTTTCAAAAATATATCATCCATTCACAACCAAAAAACAAAAAACAAAAAACAAAAAAATGAAGAAAAAAAGAAATAATCCATTCGGCTTTCTCAATAATTTATTCAAGTTTAGGGAAGAACAGTAGCAAACGAAAACAGAGTAACTAATGACAATTTTTGTTGACATGCAAAACTAACAAAATTACTAATATATGCTTCTAATTGCAGCATTACCAAAATAAGATTATGCTTCTTCACTTCAAAATTAGTAACTCATTCCACAACAATTCTTAACACTAAATATGTCATGCATTGTACAAAAAACCAAATTCTTAACACTAATTATGATTTTTCATGAATAAATAGCTATAAAATTAGCTTGAATTTAACAAAATAATAATCATACTGAGAAATAATTGAGAAGAGATGAAAAATGAGTACCTGATAATTTGATTGCAGAGTGTACTCCCCAAAATGAGAGATGGTTTAGTAATGGATGAAAGTGTGCTTTATAGAGAACTTACAAGTTACAACAATAGGGGTATTTACGGAAAAACATGTCATTTAGTTGGTAGGGGAGGACATTGACAAAAAATGATACCAAATACACTCGTAAATTAGGCGTAAATTATTAGTTTAATTCCTAAATTATTGATCGTCTTAAAATAATATATCTTTGATCTGGCAACATAAATACTTTCTCTAAATTCTCGATAAATTTAGAGATGTTTTCAATATTTCTCTCTTCCCATATAGACCATATCTATATTTAAATGATGAAACAAATCAATCATGAATATAAAAAAACCAAAATCATTTTATAAGTGAGATTAATATCTTTAGCCCACCATTTTAGCCTACCAATCAAATGACCCCACACTACTTTAACTATAATTGTCAGAAAATGTACAAAAGTATCACTACAATTTTACATTTTTTATTCCACGTTTGAAGAGTCGTTAATAGTTCTTTATATACCGTTAAATGTCATTATAGAGATAATATCATTTGAAAATTACATAATTATTATAGTGAGGTACTATTTAGATGTTATTTTTGAAGAAAAGTATGAAAAATAATTAGTTTAATGATTTTGAATATAAAAAAGAAGCAATATATTTGTTAATTAAATTAAACGATAATGGGCATTCATCGTGAAGTGATAATCATAAATCATTATTTATGGACATTATTCAAATATCATGGATTTTAGATATTCATATTTAAAAACACTTATTATATATTTAACTTATATATTATATATTTTCCACAAAATATTATTACACTGTAGTTTAATATGTCTAGTAGAAAGAGATAATTTTACGGATGATTTACTATTATATAATGAATATCATTATTCTTATAAGTAAATAATATTACAGAAACAATTAAAATAAACATGAAAAATTGGTTTTGCACTAATTAGGATCAAATACTGTTATAGCGAATAATTATTGATACATTAACTGAGGTTTAGTTTTAATAGATTTAAAATAATTATAGATACTACTTAATATTGAAAAATATTTTTTTTCTTGATAAGTTAAATTAGATAACTAAATATAAAATTAATTTTTAATATATTGGGGGAAAAATAGGGAATAAAAATTAGAAGGAAAAAAGACAAAGTAACTTATCGCCCGCTGACAACCACGTGACCTTTGGCCCGCTTTCCAAGTGCATTGTTTCGGTGAAACAATAAATGATTTGTCTGCCACGTAAATACGTAAAATTATACTACCTCCGTTTACTTTTAATTGTCACGTGTTTTTCAAAAATCAATTTAATTAATTTTTAAAGTTAAATTAGGTTACAAGTACCATGAATTGCAATATTAATCATGTTAATATGATGAAAAATACATCATAAAATATTTATCAAAATTATTATAGTTTAACTTTAAAAAAGAAATCATGTCAATTAAAAATTAACGGAGGGAATATATGAAACGTAGAATTTATTGAGTGCAAATGATGAGCTGAGAAAAAATGAGAGATCTTATGTGATTATTTTGTCATTGTTTTATTGTATGAAATAACCTATTATATAAATTATAAAATAAATTAATTTTGAACTTAAACTGATTGCTTATCACACTTCACAGGAGAAAAGAAAAAGTAATTTTATAAATTATTTAAAATTATTACTCTTATCCTATCAACAGACTTATCAAACGTACAAGTTAGATTTTGTAAATTTTTTTTATTTTTCCCTTTAACATTGGTTGAGCAGTATTCTTGAATTGTTTTTTTTTTAAAGAAAATCCTATTAGAATATATATATATATATATATATATATATATATATATATATATATATATATATATATGAAAAGATGTTTTATGATATTTCAAACCATTATAAATAAAATTAATTTTCATAAAATTCACTTTTAATTTAAAGAAATTATAAACCTTTTACACGTGTTCATTATTTATTCAAGATTCGTTTTGTTAATCAATCAATCTTAATGGCTGTTTCTCTGACCGTCACCTTGTTTGTTGCTACTAAATTTATCAACAAAAGATGAAATATAATACTAAAAAACTTGGGCAAATAAAAAAACTTGAAAATTCATAGTTAAATGGGGTCTGCAACGTGTACATAGATTAAGTAGATATCAGAAAATATAACTATATACAATGAGAGAGTGACCATTTGTTAAAATTAGAGTTTTTAATTAATTATGAATACATAGATTAAAGAGATGTCGTTTTTTTATCTTTCTAAATTTTGAATTTTTCCTTATAATATTATTGTGACAGCCCATGTTAAAACTATTGTTGATTCGAAGATAGTCGTAATTGGATATGTGAAATTCATAATCAAACTATATTCTTTTGAAACCCCAAGTGACAGAATTGCTAACTACAGTTAATAATCCCAAAGTTTTACTTTTACTTTTTTCGGCTATTTCAAAAATATATTATTTTTTATTTTTAATATATTAAGAAAATACTATTTCTAATATATAAAATTATCATTCTTCCTTTCTCATATTATGTGGTACGATATTTAAGAATGTTTTTTATAAAAAATTGTAGTTTGAAACAATCTTTTGATACTTGTATGATGATAAATAATTACATAGAGTAAAATACTCATATCAAGTACTTCCTCCTCCCAATTTAGAAAAAAATTTGAAACTTCTAATCTAAAATAAATCATAGATATTTGTATGTTTATAAATAATTTTATCAAGGGTAAAATTGACGTTTTAAAGTTAAATTATTACTAAATATATAAATGTGTCATTCTTTTTTTGACTGATTAAAAAGGAAAGTAAGTCATATAAAATGGAATAGGGGATATATTACTTTCCTCTTATCCCATATTAATTGAATGATATAAAACATAAACGTGTATTTTAACTTGGCCTCAACTGATATTTATGTTTTTCAATTTCGAGTGTGCACACGTAGACATTTTACCTTGTGTGAGGACTCAGGCAGACTCTCTACCCGTGCGCGTGTCTATTTCGCTTTAGGAGGTATCAGAGCGGAGTTTTGGGTAAAAAACCGTCCGATTTCTACTAATTCTCTTCTTGTTGTACCATGTACATGATGATAGCAATGGAATGCAATTTTATATAAGTTTAACTGTCTATTTTACATACTCAAAATTGAATGGCATAGATACAAGCTGAAACCTACTTAATAACACATTTATATATTATGCCTAATTGAATTTTCAAAATTTATTCTCTTTATTTGAAATTAAACTATATCTTCAGACGCTGATTTATCTCATAATTTTAAATCACGAAACAAAATTATATATCCAAATACTTATTTAATATGAACTACAAGAAATATTTTTAAGAAAACGTTTGAAATTAATAGTGGTTAAATAAAAATAAACTTAAAATTTCACAAAATAAATCTGAACCATTAAATAATTGCAGTGACACGTGTATATTGTCACTGGGCCACATAGTGAGTGTCGAGGAGCCAAGTCCGGAGTTGAGGGAGAACTATTCCTTTTCTTCTGCCATTTTTGGTTACAATTCCAATTTCCATTTGAGAATCACGTGCTCTATTAGAATATTTGTACTTGGCACGCCGTTTAAAGAAAAAATAGAAATTTATGATTTAAAATAATTTATGTGGCTAAAAATAATTTTTTTTTATGTAATATTCTTAACTAAATAAAAAAGAGAAGATTTTAGAAATAGCAAAAATAATATTAGAAAATTCTATAGTTATAATTTTGATAATTGTGCTCCATAAATATAGTCTTGTTTGCTATATAGATTGTGGTTTGTATGTCTCGCTTGCAAATAAACAAATAGGATAAGTATATACAAAATTTGTATTTATACATTTAGGAATTTTTCAGAACTCCATTTATATACTTAGCTTGTCAATATACAAATAGCGTAATTCATTAATAGTTTTTTATAAATCATATACAAATAAAGGGTAAACATAAATACAAAATCTGAATTTATACTGTCAAAAATAGAATTATACAAATTAAGAATTTATAAATTAAGAAATCAAATAGCAAAATTTTACAAAATTATATACGTTAGCAAAACATAATTAAAATTATAATCATATTACATAATAAGTGTACTTAAGATATTTGTTATTTCCCGTAATTTTTCCAAAAAATTAAGAAAATCTGAAAATGTCAGCGGGAAGTGACATACATCTAACTAATGCTTCCCAAGCATCAATGCACAACCTGTCATGTTTAAAATGTTTTCTTCTAAAAAAAAAACAAACGGATTATTAATATAAATTTCGTGTTAGAGTTTAGTTATTAAGTCATAAATGGGTGTTTAACCATATTTTATTATAAAAAAATATTTTTAAAGTTTAAAATGATAGTTGAAAATTGATTGTATTTGGTTATTAAAACAAATTAGAGTTTTTCTCCCTTTTTCTGAGTAATTTGGAGTGAAAAAGGTGAAAAGTTTTTTTATTATTTTTCAAATTTTTAAAAATTCAGAAATTCAACTTTAAGTTAAATAACAAAGTTTTAAAATGCATTTTTTGGAGTTCAACTTAAAAACAAGTGAAATTTTTTTTCATAGTCAAACGTATTCATTTTTTACTTGTCTAGTATTTTAAAAAAAATAAATAAATAAAATAAAATATATATATATATATATATATTCTTTTTTACTTGTCGTTTTAAATATACTAAGAAAGAATTAAAAAAGCTATTTTATTTTAAACATTAATTACTTATTTTCAAATTATTAATAAAATCTAATTCTAAATATTAATTAATATGGTACTCCCTCTAATTTATATTAAGTGAATTATTGAGACTTTTTTTTTTATAGTTCAAAATAAATAAATTAATTAAAATTCAAGAAAATGATTAAAACTTTTTTCTATATGTACCATCATTTAATGAGATTCTTACTACTTTATATTTTCTAATAGAATAATTTAAAAATAAGTATCAAAGGGTGTGTGTGTCAATTCCTAACTATTCACTTAATATAAATTAGAGTCAATACTATTATAAACAATACATATCATTTATTGTCTTTTTAAGGGTATGCAAAGTCCAAAGTCAATAATTCAAAAATCACTCACCATGTTAAAAACTATTGTCTTAAAAATATTTAAACATTTTCTAGCAAAATATTATTGGGATCAGAAAAGTGATAGAAGACAACAAATTTAAGGGTCATGGTAGATGGATAAAATGCAGGTATTAGTAATGTTGGTTTTAGTAATATAGGTATTAGTTATACATATATTAGTTATGCAAGATTTTATTATACATGTATTAGTTATATAGGTATTAGTTATGCAGAGTTTAATTATGCACGGTTTAGTTATACATGTATTAATTATGCAGAATTTGGTTAGGTAGAGTTTATAAACAAATTAGTGAGATAATTTTATTTCTTAATTTCAAAAAAAAATTAGTGAGCTAATATTTATCATCAACCATGAAAATAACCAACTATATAAACAACACGTTAAAATTAAATAAATATCAATAGCTAAAAACAATAAAATAAATAACAAATAACTAAAAATAACTAAGTAATTGTATTCAATATGATTAAGCAATAGATAATTTAATTTAAAATAAATAACAAATAACTAAAAAAAAAATGTATTGACGGTGCGTTGTAGAGAAACTAAACAAAGAAATTAATAAAAATTGATAGTCACTACCTTTTACCGCAAAAGAAAACAATTAACAAAAATTTAAGTAAAAGAAACTAACAGTAATTAAGCAATTAACTAAATAAAAAGCTAGAAGAAAAAGACGATTAATTACTTATTTCACATATATTAATTATTTGATTTGTTGTAAATTAATGTACATTTAAAAGTAAATTAATAGGGATAAATTTGTAATTACTATTTTAATACATGTATAACTAATATCCACAAAACTTATTCCAACTTCCATCCCGCATAAATTATACGATTGCCTCATAAGTTATGTAAATATTAGTCATGTATGATTACAAAAAATACTACCAAACACCATATAAAAATAATACATGAATAACTTTTATACAACATTTGAAAACCTACCAACCAAATATTATTTGAAATAAATATATAAATAATTTTTATTCTATTAGCAAATCAAATATGGTATAAAATTAATACATAAATAACTACGTTATTCATATATTAATTTTGAATTTATCCAACTGCCAAGTTATTCTATTACAGAGTCATTTTCCTTCTCATTTTTGTTGAATTTTTTTTTAGAAGAAATTTTTTTTAAAATATTTGAACCAATGAAAAAAATAATTATACCCAATTAACCTTAGCCCTTAGGTCCACTCAAATACTTCATCTAATAGAGTTTTTACTTCTATTAGATAATAATAATATGAGTGGACAAGAATAAAAGGACATGAATTATCAGTAACAGGCAAGGACGGTGCCTGGAAAATGATGGGATTTTTAACTTGATATACTAACTAAATTATTCCGCAACTATAATTTCACAAAATAAGATAAAATAATTTCAAATAAAATATATATTTTATTTGAAATTATTTTATCTTATTTCACCTAAAGATTGAATAAACTATATCACTACTAGATGATATGGTATCGCAGATGAAGTTACTCATTTCTTAACCAAATGTTTATAAGGTATTTTATTTGAAATTATTTTATCTTATTTCACCTAAAGATTGAATAAACTACATCACTACTAGATGATATGGTATCGCAAATGAAGTTACTCATTTCTTAACCAAATGTTTATAAGGCTCTACAATACGTAATGCAAATCTGAAATAATGAGGTTATATCAATTTTTTTATAAACGTGGCAGGTGGTGTGCTAAGCCATTTTATTTTATTGCATTTGAATGGTTGCAATTATTTGCATATTTTTCATGAGTGATAGAGAGCACAAGTATGGAATTGACAGGCTTTTAATTGTTGAGATCTAGACGTGAAAAATTGGACCTATTATATATTATGCAATCTTTATAGGCACGTTGTAAAAAGATAGGTGTGCTAAAGATTTTCGTTCTTTGAAAAATTATATCATATAATTTCATGGATAAAGAAAAACTATTTTGCTTATGGATATTCTTATTCGAATCAAATTTATTAAGTTTCCACATTGGGTGAAATGCTAAAGTCTACTTCTCTTTAAATGATTTCGGGCAATCAAACATCACCTTATAAGTTAGATGTTCGAATTTAATAATGTCTAAGATTTGTTTTTCCTTCATCATTGTTTAAGAGTTTGAGTTTATTTCAATCTTTATTTTTATTTTTTTTATATTTCCGAATTCTATATATTCGATCCAGCATGTGGAATTGTTGAGTGCTCATATCGATTGGGATGTTAAAACTTTGATCTTTTTATATAATTATTAACAATTTTCACCTCATAATTACATTTTGAGGTCGAATTAGATGCAAGATTCATTTCGTAGCACCATTTTTATGTGGAAAAATATAAATTTTTGCAAATATCATTCTTTCTCAATTTCAACGACTAAAGTACTAAATTACCCTCACCTCAACAACTACTTTTTACAGTCTCCCCACAAAAAAATTGAGGGCATTATAGTCAATCCCCCTTCTCCCTTCTCTCACTATAGTTTTTAAGTGAAATCTCAAAACTGTCCCTACCATCAGTGGCAAGTCAATTCGAAGTACCCTCAACTCATAGCCCTAATTTGGGGATTTCATTCCATTAAATCATTATCTGCTCAATGCCAGAGTGTCAGACATACTATTTTATATTTATATTTTCTACTATTTAATAAAAGAGAGTTTATACCCAAAACATACCATTTATATTATTGGCCCCGTGCATAGCACGGGCAACATTATCTAATATTTATATGTTTTGGCAAATTGTGGTGAATAGTCATTTTCTAGACCATGAGTTTTTGTCGTTTCTATAATCTTGATTTTTTTTCCAGTGTAATTAGTGTCTAAATTGTAGTATTATGCTCTAATTGAGTAATAGGGTGATTTTAACTTTATTTTGGTTTTCTAGAAAAGTTTAATACTCTATCCGTTCCAATTTATATAATGAAATTTGACTTGATATTGAATTTAAGAGAGACAAAAATATATCCTTTAACTTAATTTTAAATGATATTAAAATCCTCTAACTTTTAAGTGCACAAGTAGACATTTAAATTATCATAATATTGAGCCAGTAAGATGCACACAAACAACATGGCAAATCTAACGCGATTTGTCATGTAAGACGCGTGCATCTCAGACAAGTTTTCATGTTAGACTTGTGTCTATCTATTCAACTTTAAATGTCTATTTATGCACACTTAAAGTTGGATTACACAAATGTCAATTTAGATCAAGTTAAAAGATACACTTGTGTATGAGAAAACTTTGCAGTATTCTAAAATTACCTTTAAAATAAATTAAGTAGATAAGTACACCTACGTAGACTTTTTTTGCCAAATATATATATATGTTTTTAAATAATTTATCATGTATGGCAGACCAGGAATTGGAAGTTGTATAGGGGAGCAAAGGTGACTATAGATACAACAATTACACAGATAAAACAATGCTTCTTAGACATAGTTAAAAAGACAAGGAAATGCCAAAGATGTGATTATTTGACTCGACAAATTTATCATGTAATTAGATATTATTCGAGGCTTAACTTACATAGCCCCTTTTTATATAAGGTTGTTGCTGAGTAGTTAGGTGCTTTTTAGGTGTATTGATTGGATTGTTAATGGTAATATTTACATTTGTTACCAAAATAAATTGTCTAAAAAAATGTGTCATATAAATTAAGATAAAGAGAGTTGTCTCTTCGTAGAATTACGATTTATAATTGTGTGAAGTGTTTAATACAACCAAATTAGCAGTCAATACCTTTTTTAAAATATATTTTAATAAATAGGTGTAACTTAGCAATTATACTATATATTATTATTTTATTATCAAGTGTGAAAAAAGTGAAAATGATGGTTAAAATTATGTAAAGGTGTATCATCTATTCAGAAGGTAAGAACTACTCTATATTTCGAATCTTTGTTGTTCACTTGTATTATGATTTTATGGATACTAGAATTTTTTGATATATTTTTTTATTTCTCATTAAATGAACGACATCTTCTTCTGAAAATCCTACCGACTTAAGTTTTTTATTTCTTTTTGGTCAAAGATCTTATTAGGCTGTTGAGGATTATTTTTAAAAAAATTTGACTTTGAAAATTAACCCTTTACGTTTAACGAGTCCTTTTCTTCTCTAACATGTTTTAACCTTTTTATTTTTTTAGGTAATTCAAATCTATAATCTCAATACGTTAAACTTGAAAATATAATTTGTTTAACATCCGAACAATTCCTTGAATTTGTTGAGTAATTTGTGAAAAAATAAAAGATGTTTTTAAAAAAAAATTAAATTGTAGATCTGTTTTTGGTTTAAGTGAGGTGAATATAATGTTAGTTGGACAAATAAAAGGACAAAATGACATATACCCTGCTGGCAACCACGTGAGACTTGGGTCCGCTATACTTGGCATTATTTTTATGAAACAATAAATGACTTTGTCCATCATTAAATAAAATCAGTAGAATATCTCTATAGTTTATTAATTGTATTGGACCTAATTAATTGTACAAGATACATTTTGGAGATTGTGTTTTTTTTTTTTTCACTCGGTGTTCGGAGCTTACATTGGAACTTCGACTAAATTCGAATCGCGCATTGCAGGGCCCATTCGGAAGTGACGCTCCCAACAAGATTTTCTCAATACCCAGGACTCAAACTCGAGACCTCTGATTAAGGGTGAAGCCTCACAGCAGTGCACCACACCTCATGTTGGTGAGATTCTATTTGAAATCTTGTTTGAGTCACAAGAATAAATAATATGGTGGGTACTCCTTCTGTTCACCTGTACGCTTGTACATTATACTTCTTTCGTTTAACGGTAGTTGTCTATTATCGATTTTGTATATTTAAAAAAAATTATAAATAAAAGGCTATTTTTACTATATTACTCTTTATATATAATAAATATAATGTCTTAAAAAAGGTATTAGGGAAATAACTATAATTAACGATAAAGATAATTTAGAAATTATCCATTGATTTCATAAAGTGGACAAATATTGTTGGACATCCCAAAATAGTATCGGAAACAACTATTGTTGGACGGATGAAGTATTAAAAATAAGGCTTTGTTTAATAATGCTCCATGCATTCTTATTTACATGTGGTATTTACTATAAATACATGTTTGCTAATATTTGTCATTTCACAAAATTAATATATAAATAATATTGTTTTTCCTATTTTATCCTAGAGAAATTTTAGCCTTGGAAGTATGAATTTAACCTACATAAGAAAACTAAATGAATAATTTATGTTAATTGATCAATTTAATTAATCAAAATAAACTATTTATGTTCATTTATTGAAACTTGACTTTAAGATAAATACTAAATAAGAGTACAATGGTAAACTTATTTAATTTATAAAGGTTCATAAAATCTAAATTTGTGATATATAAATAAGAATGGAGGGAACTTGTCTAGTTTAGAAAATTAAAAGATAATTTACTCTTTTGTGTCTATTTCACCCTTATTATTAATATTATAAAATATCTAATATATTTTCCTAAATATTAAATTTAATATATCCAAAGGGTAATGTGATAATATTATCCGCATTATACATTGTGTTTTTGCTGTATATGCCAAATCAATGATGACTAACTATTGTTGAATAGAGTGAATCTTATTTTAAAAGATACATTGACATAAACAGATTTCTTTCTTCTTTAATAGCCACTGAATTTTGAATTCAATATATCAATCTTGAACTTTTAGATTTCAAATTTTGGTACGTATTATATTAGTTCGTATGGTTTGAAATTGTTGGATCTAATTTTGATATTTAGCAATATGATGATTTGATAATCATAATTTTGTTTGACTTCAACTTACATGTATACATATTATAAAGAATTATAACTTTAATCTTTTCAAAAATGTCTCAATCATATTTGAGTAACAGCATAATTTTACACCAAAAATTTTATTCACTGACAACTAAAATCTAACTTGATTTACATAGCTCGTTAATGATTGAAATACTATTGAAATAATATTATTCAAATAACGAGTACTATTGCTGTGTGTACTTGTGCACACGTATACTAACGATACTTTTGACCAAATTAACAGTTCATTTAAGTCTCTTTATTGTCTTCATTCTTCATTCATTTTCAGCATTAATAGCCTATTATTCATTGGACTTTTATTGAGCTAGGATATTACTTATAGATCTTTCATCTTTATATAAAAAAATGTCAAGTCCTTTTCCTTTGGGAAATAGTTCAATACAAAATCTTTTAGCTATATAGTATTGTGTTGAGTTTTATTTCTTAATGATTTTTTCGGTTAATTTTGTGCTTTTAATTTATTATTAGAACAACTTGTTAAAATTTTAAAAATATATTTATACCGAATGAGATATCTTTAAGAACGATGTCATAGACACATCACAATTTTTGTAATTTCCAAAAATAATGTTTTTACACTATATGGCTATAAGGGTAAAATTATTTTCAGAACTAGCCTATATTTCAATTGTTACCTGCGTTAGTCATCAACTACTTTATATATATATATATACTATAAAACTGGCAATCATTTCTTCTTTATTTTGTGTAAAAAATTTAAGGATATGTGTAAAACTCTATTGTTGGAGTTCTAAAAAGGTTGAATTTGTTGAAAATTTAAACAAATTGATGATTGTGGTTTGTTAGCGATCATTTCAAAATTGTATTTAATTTTTGATATTTGTATTCAAAAGATAACCATTTCGAATGAAGTTTCGTAGTCTAAGTTGGTAGGAAAACAACACATTTTTATGTATAAGTTTGTATTACAACCTAAGCGTGTATAAGCATCTCTTATATACAATAATAATATGCTTTTATACAAACTTTATACCTTGTATATACTAAGTATATAACATTGTATATTGTGATTCGTGTGTATAAGTACTATTGCAAAAAAAATTCCCTCGTGAGCTAGATAATTTTTAAAATTAAGTTAGACTTTAAATTCATTTCTTAACCAAAATATAATTTTTTATGTGAAAAACTATAGAAATTTTTATAAATTAGTTCAAATTTAATTCATAATTTTAACAATACAACAAATTCAACGCTAAGATTTTTAAGATTTGATAGGTAGAATCCGTCTCTATAACGGCGCTAGTTTATTATGAGGAGACTTAGAAAGTGTAGAACTATTAACTTGGACCAGGAAGCTATGTTTAATTGTTTATCAACCAAGAGATATTTTTCTTTTTAGAAAAGAAAGAGAACTGAGTATTTTGAGGCATAAATAAATTCGTCGTCTCTAAAAAAAATTTGCTCGTATATCCTTACATTAAAGCCAAGATTATTATCGAAGAATCTTTAGTCACTTTTAAGATAACATAATTTATAGAAGAAGAAGAAAATCATCCTAAGAAGATTTCTTTATCTGAACAGGTATTTCAGTTAAAACTTAAATTTAGGTTTCAAGTAAATTAAATTCATAACAGAATTTAAAAAAATTATTATTTTAATATTTTTTATTTAAAGATTTGATTCGCGTCTAAGCTCAAAGTACAAGTTCTGGTAATTAAATGTACAATATTTATTTACAAATACAAAGACATTTGATGAATTCACAAATTCAAGTACATATAGGAGGCGAAAATACTTGAAAACTTATCACTCCGGAAACAAATCCGAATTCTCAATACAAATACATAAACATTATATTCGTTAATAACCAAATTATAATAACAACACTTGAATTACAAAGAGAAATACCGAAATAACAAGTAACTGAAGATAGATAAGAATGTGGATGAGAAGTTGACTAATAGAAAGAAGATGAGAGAAGCATACCGTTTCTTTACAATACGCATAACCCTTCTGTATAACTCCTAGTCCTATTTAATCACTTGGTAATTGGGCCTAAATCTCAAATAAAACTCTCTAATATTTACTCGGCCCAATAATCCCATCTAAATTTGCCTCATTCAACACTTCTAACACATAAGCCCATATAAAGTCAACTTGATTCACAACAACTCCTTTGTCTATCGAAGTGAAGAAGTTCTCTATAAATTATTCCTAACAGTTAAATAAACATATTATGTGTAAATTTTTCATTATGTTGAGAATATCATTAAACTAATAAAAATGTCCTCTTTCTAGTAGTTTAAGCTTTTAGATAAGATGATCACACACTTCAATATGCTATCAGAGCAGAGCAGATTTTGCAATCGAATTTTACCGCCACCCACACGAACACGTAGAGGATGAAGCACTCCTATGACATTCTCAGCTCCAAACATTTTACTTACAAACCCGACAAGATGATCAACTCTTCAAAAAGTTGTTAGTACCTAGAGAAACTGTATTAGTATGAGAGACTACATGTAATTCTCTCGTTGAATTCTGAACAATTTATCTCACTTTTTTGCTCTTACAATTGGTCAAATTGATCATCAAATTCAAATTAGGACACATGTAGTTGAAAAAAGGGAGTAGCTAGCATATTTTTCATTTATAAAGAAGAAGAGTAGCATGGAGTTTTATGAATGTATGTTTAATCTGGGGGTGTCAAATGGACGGGTTGAGTTGAAATTAGAGATATTAAAATGGGTTGAAATAGAAATTGTGTTGGGTTCTGACCCGCCAAGTTTACTTTGGGCTCAAAAGGGTTGGACTCCAATGGGCTTAAAAACAGATTGGGTCTTGACCCGCTTAATTCAATAATTTTAATATATTGTTATTTAAGTTTTATAACCACAATTTGAATTTCAACTAAAGAATTTTTTTTTTAAAGAAAGTTACAATTGGATAGATAAATCCTAAAATATATTAAATAGATAGTAATTTATACATTTAATATTGAAACACATTACATCAATGCAAATAAAAAGTCTTTTGATGAATCTTATAGTCATGGTTTCTCTTTTGCAGAAAGAGCATTGGTTTCTCTAGAGGGATATCTGATTATCATCCACTATATTTTGTTGTCAGCTTGGCGTGTAATCTGTATAATGTTTATGGTGGTGCATTGGCAAAATTGGTTAATATATTGCCATGAAAATTTTAAATACGCACACGTAGTAATAATGAAATGCATATTAGATAGTTGTATATGACTAAAAAGGGCGGCGCATTAAGCTTCCTTTATGTGCAGGATTCAAGAAAGGACCGAACTATAAATGTTTATTGTACAATTTTATCCTACATTTCTAAAAAGGGCTGTTTCACAACCTTGAAAAATCGGGGAAAAAAGAGGGTTGCAGCCATGTAAGTTTGAAGTAAGATACTGGCATTTTCACTTGCTAAATAAAACACTATAAAGTATCATTTTCATTATAACAAAACCATATTTGACAATATTTGATTGAAATTGAAGTTAAATCTTATTAAATTTTTTATAACCATTTGTCAAAATTAATATGTTAAAACACTTTAATTTTATGATCACACTCTAGGGCAGAAAAATGGACAAAGGAAAACAGTAAACCTCAACTTGTAAATGTTGTTTCAAAGCAAGAACATCTGTTCAATCTTCAGAAGGAGTATCTCAGTCGCTGCGGCATTTTCCTCAAAACCCAATTCCCCTTTCATTCAAGATTCAGTTTTTCACAATACAGAAGAAATTTTAACATCGAAACTAGCTCCAATTCTGCAATCTTGCACAAATTCTACAGAAAATCTTGGTTCTGTTCTTCGTAAAGGGGAGCAGGTTCATGCCCAAGTAACTGTAAATGGAATCGACAACTTGGGTATTCTTGGTACAAGAATCTTGGGGATGTATGTTTTGTGTAACAGGTTTATCGATGCCAAGAAATTGTTTTTTCAGCTTCAGTTGTGTTATGCTTCCCCTTGGAATTGGATGATTAGAGGTTATACAATAATGGGTCGTTTTGATCTTGCAATCTTGCTGTTCTTTAAGATGTTGGTTTTTGGTACTTGCCCTGATAAATACACTTTTCCTTGTGTGATTAAGGCTTGTGCTGGTATAAATGCTGTGAATTTAGGTAAATGGCTACATGGGTTAGTACAAAGTTTAGGTTTTGAGGATGATGTGTTTGTGGGTAGTGCTTTTATTAAGTTCTATGCTGAGAATGGTTGTTTGGATGATGCTCGTCTTTTGTTCGATAAAATGTCTCAAAGGGATAGTGTCTTGTGGAATGTGATGCTTAATGGTTATGCTAAAGATGAACAGTCTGTGAATGATGTGGTTGGGTTATTTATGGAAATGAGGAAAAGTGAAACTAAGCCTAATTCAGTAACATATGCTTGTGTTCTTTCTGTTTGTGCCTCGGAAATGATGGTTAAATTTGGTTGTCAGCTTCATGGGCTTGTTATGCGATGTGGGTTGGAAATGGATTCTCCAGTAGCCAATACATTGATTGCAATGTATGCTAAATTCTGTTCCTTGTTTGATGCACGCAAGATCTTTGATTTAGTGCCACAAGCAGATCGTGTGACTTGGAATGGGATGATTGGAGGGTATGTACAGAATGGGTATATCGATAAGGCGTTGGATTTATTTCGGGAAATGGTAGCTAGCAGTGTCAAACCAGACTCTATCACCTTTGCCAGTTTGCTCCCCTCTGTTTCTATATCGGAAGATTTGTACCAGGGGAAGGCGATTCATGGTTATATCTTGAGACATGATGTATCTATTGATGTTTTCTTAAAGAATGCCATTATTGATATGTACTTCAAGTGCAGGAATGTTGTGGCAGCACGCAACATATTTAGCTGCAGCCCTGCAGTGGATGTTGTTATTTGTACTGCTATGATTTCAGGATTTATTCTTAATGCCATGAGTTCTGATGCCATAGATGTTTTCCGATGGTTACTTAATAAGAAGATGAGGCCCAATCCTGTTACTGTAGCAAGTACCTTACCAGCTTGTTCTGGTTTGGCTGCTTTGAGATTAGGTAAGGAGCTGCATGGCGTCATTGTTAAGCGCAGCTTTCAAGGAATACTTTATGTGGGAAGTGCGGTGATGGACATGTATGCAAAGTGTGGAAGATTGGATCTTGCTCAACAAGTTTTCAGAAAGATGTCTGAAAGAGATATTGTTTGTTGGAATTCAATGATCACGAGTTGTTGCCAGAATGCTGAACCGGAATTGGCCATTGACTTCTTCCAGCAGATGGGTGCAATTGGAGCCAAATATGATTGTGTCAGCATATCCAGTGCTCTTTCTGCTTGTGCAAATTTGCCAGCTCTCCATTATGGGAAAGAAATCCATGGCTTCATTATGAAAAGTGCATTAAGTTCCGATGTTTTTGTGGAAAGTTCATTAATAGATATGTATGCTAAATGTGGGAACTTGGAGGTAGCTTGGCGCGTATTTGACTTAATGGCGCACAAGAATGAAGTATCATGGAATAGTATTATTGCAGCTTATGGAAATCATGGTCGATTTAAGGACTGTCTGAATTTGTTTCATGGAATGAGAAAAGATGGATTCCAGCCTGACCACGTCACTTTTCTTGCGATCATATCTGCTTGTGGCCACTCTGGTCGAGTTGAAGAGGGAAAACACTACTTCAATTGCATGACTAAGGAATATGGGATTACACCCCGAACAGAGCATTATGCATGCATGGTTGACTTGTTTGGCAGAGCTGGTCTTGTGGAAGAAGCATTTGGAGTCATTAAGAGCATGCCATTTGCTCCAGATGCAGGCATTTGGGGGACATTACTTGGGGCTTGTCGCTTACATGGCAATACCGAGCTTGCTGAAATGGCTTCTGAGCATCTATTGAGCCTGGACCCCCAAAATTCCGGCTACTATATGTTACAATCAAATCTACATGCTAACGCCGGTAAATGGGATATGGTTTCTAAAATTCGTCTCATGATGAAGGAAAGAGGAGTGCAGAAAGTACCTGGTTACAGCTGGACTGAAGTTAACAATAGCACTCATATATTTGTTGCTGCAGACGCGAGTCACCCGCAGTCTGGTCAGATATATCTTTTATTAGACAATCTTCTAATGGAGCTGCAAAATGAGGGTTATGTTCCTCAAATGAATCTTCAAATACAACAGTCATTATCCCCAGAACTCTGATTAAATTCACTATTAACCAACCCAAGAATAGAGCTTAGCTAAGTGCACTGTATCCACAATTCAGATAGCATAGGCATTTCATCTTTGTGTTGCAGCATTGATTAATTTATATTTGACCTTACAAAGGGAATAATGATCTAAACAGAGACATGTATCATTTATAGGAGTATGTTGTTTTCTGATTCTTTCATATACAGAATATGTGCATTTGTTACAAAATAAAGCTCTTAATTCTGATCTCCATTCAGTTCAGCAGTTTTCCTAGTCACCTGAGCAGAAAGTGGATCACATCATTACTTGAGCGGAAAATGGATCTACCGTGAGAGCACCCAAGGGTGTGGGGGAGTGTGGCCTAGTGATGAATGGAGTGAGTTGAAAATCACGAGTAGAGCCGTCAATATAGGCTAGGCCCATTGGGTTAGCCTGGCCTAACCCGTGATTTGATAGGGTTGAGTTAAGATTTTTGGAGCCCATCTAAAAAATAAACTTTTTAGTCCGGTTTGAATAAAGAGAAATTTTTTAAAATGTCAATATTTTGACATTTAGTAGGACTCTTTAGCCACACTTTCAATATTTATTAAAAATGTCAATATTTTAGTTTGTTATGTATTTGATTTATGTATTTTTTATTTGTTTGATTTATAAGAATACAATTATTTAATAACAGAAAAGAGAAATTTTTTATTTTGTTTTCTTCGTAATTGTATACCAATAATTTTTACATTTTATGTGCTCACTTTACCATTCAAATTCAAGTTAGTATATTACTTTCATAATGAAAATTAAAATTGTATTACATGACTACCAAATATATTTTTCTTTTATTTGTATTACAAAAATATTGCTGATTGTATCTCAATATAATCCAATCATTACATATGAATATGATTTATGAAAGGATACACGATTTTGGAAAAAAAAAATAGCATACATGGTGAAAATAGTACAGTCTGTTGAGGAAGGATACAATATTTTTAAAAAATGAAAATTTACTATGAAAGAAATAGAGATACAAGATTCTGAAAAAAAATATATAGCATACATAGCGAAAATAATCTGTTGAGGAAGGATACAATACTCTAAAAAAATATACAAATTAACTATGAAAAATATAGGATACATCTATGCTTAAGAAATACAAATCTATTTGACATACCTATTGGAATGACTACAAACTAAAAAAGAAATACAATATTCTTAATACAAATGCAAATGCTGAGTAAAAGAAAAATAATTGACAAACAAATTAATATGAATACAATTTTGGTATGAATACAATTTTTGCAACCTTCTTCTCTAACTCTCTCTTTCTTCTTCTTCTTCTTTGTCTGCTATGTTCCTTTTTTCTGATTTTTTGTTCACCAAATTTCAAATTCGAAAATCCGTATTTACTTGTGCATAAGTAACCCCATAAGCAATTTTTTTGAAATTATTAAAATGAATGTATAAAAAATCAAACAATATATGATGTATAAAAAAATCGAACAATAGTGCTTAAAAGATGAAAAATCCGAAATACATAAAAGAGGATAATCTCACAAAATACTTGGTGAATATGAAAATAAACTCACAAAAAATTAAACAATACTGATTAAAAGACGAAAAATTCGAAATACATAATACTTGGTGAATATGAAAATAAAATCACAAGAAACTTCACAAAATACTTGTTGACTTCGAATTTACTTTATCAATGGGTGAAGAATCTTTTGAATTAATTGTGAGATTTCTTAACCAAAGTGTAGGAAATTCGAAGAGTTGATTTTCTTAAACAAAAAAGGAGATAACAATGGTGAAAAAGGGAAGAAAGAGAAAGGAGTGATTTGGGGTAAAACCTAGAAAGAGGGGTAAGTGGGTAATGAGTTTTTTTTTACCGGATAGTGAAATAAATAATGGTCCAATGTGAGCCTGATTTGAGAAATAAAAGGAAAGAAGATTAATTATATTAGGATTCAATTTATTTTCTAAAATATTGACATATTGACATTTTTAATAATTATTTTAAAGTGTATATGTTTTTAATAATTATGTTAAGGATTGTGACTAGTTTGCTAATTTATCTGTTGATTTGTAGGGCTTGAGAAATATGGATAGCGCCGGCCCGTGGGTCAAATGAAAATTAATTAAAAAATAAAAATAAAAATAAAATAGAAAATAAAATATAACAAGAGTCCAAACTCAAAATGTATTTAAAGTTTGAAATGTTAAAATTTAAATACAAATTATGTTTATAAAATATGCACTACATAACATAAATATCTATATCTATATTATCTTAAAAGCATGAACTCCAAATTTGAATGTTAAATTACTATAATATCCCTAACTTAGGTTGTGACTTTTTCGATGAGTTGTGACTTTTCCGATAAGTTGTGACTTTTTTCCAAGGGTTGGGATTTTTTGATGAGTTGTGATTTTTTCATGAAGTTGTGACTTTTTCAATAAGTAGTGCCTTTTCCAAAGTGTTGTGACTTCTCGGAAAGGTCATGATTTTTCAGATAAGACACATAAAACATTTGTTCATACTACCCTTTGTTGATTATAAATAGAGGGACTTCCTCTCAATTTTCAACCACAATTTTTTCTAATCTTCTACTCTTCTTGAATTTTAAATTTTTTTGTGTGATTTCTTGTCGTTGAGTGAGTTTGAAGTTTAGCGGAATATGAGGTACCACTATTCTGATGAAGTAAGTCGTTCTATCCCAAGAGGGTATATTTCATAACCTTGAGTACTTGAGGAAAATAATAAGTACAATTTTGATGATATAATAATTATTTTCTTATTATATACATTAATATGGAATGTTCCAATATATGAAGTTAACATGATGTAATCTAAATTCATTTGTTTTTGTTAACAATTTTTCTTGTGATGTAGATATATGCTTTTGAATATCATTTTCCAAAATTTAGAGAATTGTCATGATTTGTTTGTGATGCTCAAGAAAAAAGAATGACTTTATTTATCAATGCTACTTATGTGATTTAGATTCTCAGGAAGTTTGCTTCAAAAATAATTATTATTACTATATAAACATTGCCCTTTTGTTTTACTTATTTATGATTTCTTAATATTTCAGTATTTTAGACGAAGAAAAGTTAATATGACTTGTAATAACGCCAATTGAAGTTTGTATTAATTTAATTTTTTATTATTTATTTAATAGCTAATTTTATGAGATAAATATTTTCATTAATGCAAACATATATTTATATTTGGATAGGTATTTGTATTTAAATTAAAGTATTATATATGTCATAAATGTATTATCAAGTTAATGAGATCTTCTAACTTCAAAATATATCATTTTAAAATTTTCCGAGTTCTGTTTTTTTTAAAAAAAAAATTCACAACAAATGTGAAAATATGTGAATATATATAATGTAGTTGTTCTTTTCACATGTTCATATGACATCTAAACAATTTAATGTAGAATACACATGCAAAACACATCTGGTAAAAAAAACAAAACAAATATTATCTATAAGGTAATATTAGTGAGGTAAGACTAATTACATGAACCTCATCAAATTGAAATAAATATATACATAATTGCATTTAACTAATAAAATTTTTCATTGACCATCTTCATAGATTTGCGTGCATAAGAGATATATATGACTATCCATATTGAACATTCACAAAAGAATCTACAATATTAATTTTTGCTAAGCTTATTATTCAAATTTTCGCTAAAATAAACAATACTATTTACTAACATATATTTTTGAAATTGGTAATCACGTGCAACACACGTGTCAAAAAACTAGTTCCCTAAAAATTTCTAGGGATTCATTACGTAAGCCGTAACCAATGAAATACTGTCATAGATTTTGTGTTTTATTATAATCATTGAAAAACAATTAGGTTAATATTTCGATTTAATTATTTATGCTTTTATTTGAAATCAAACTTACTAAATATTATAAAGATAATTTTATTTGTGCATTTGATTAACAAGTAATAACACTAACACCATGTAATATTGTCTTATCGATATTTATGATAATATTTTTAAATTATAATTTGATTTAAAAAATTATAAAAAATATTATTTTAAAAAAATTGGGCTGGCCTGGCACAGCCCGTAGCCCACGTACTTGTGGGCAGAGCTGACCATTTTTTGGCCCACAAAAAAATGGGCTAAACCGGTCTAGTCTGTCAAATTTCAAAGTTTGTACAGGTTAGCCCGGATGTGATGGCCCAGTCCATATTGACAACTCTAACCATGAGGTTTCAGGTTTAAATTTCAATAAAGACAAAAACCTAGCCGTAGTGCATAGAGTTACCTGCTATCTGATGCTGGTTGAAAAAGTCAGGTAACTCATGAAATTAGTCAAGTTGCACACAAGCTAAGCCTGAACACCACAATTATGAGGGAAAAGGGCTCTACCATGAGCAGTTCAAAAGTAGTAGGCTTTATTATAAAAGGAAAGTTATAATATCTTGTAAGATTCACTAGTTAGATTGTAAGCTTCACCAACTGAATACATTAATTTGCTTTGTCTGTCCAAAACTAGTAGAGTCATGCATCACATAAAAATGTCATTTTTATCCCTTTAGTTTCTTTAAATAAAATACTACTACTAGAGTTTTGGAGTGTTAAAACTGAAAATAAACCATTAATGTGTATTGTGTACGGTAAAAATTTAATTGAAATGTTCAAAACTTCATGATCGATTAACTAACATTTTTTGTATGCTAAAATTCAAATATCATGAATAACAACATCATAAGTACAAATAATGACAATATATTTAGTTTAATCCCACAAAGTGATGTCCTAGGAAGATAAGTGTACACATATCTTATCTCTATCTTGGAGGTAGAGAGGCTACTTTCGATAGATCCTCAAAAAATAATTATGAGGATATGTTCGCTAGAAAACTTGTTATCTTGTTTCTACATACATATTCAAATTCTTATTGACTTTAATTCCCTTTCCTATATACTTTGTCTTGAACCTCCAAACAAAAAACCAAAAAAAACTAGTGGCAAACTAAAACCTATGCAATGATGGAATTTGAAGACCAAAACACAAAGGAAACGCCTCTTTACCACAAATTGAAAACCCAAAAAATAAGAATCTTAATCTAATTATTGTCCTCCTTTTTTCTCTACCACATTTCTTCTATAATGAAGAATAATATAATGTGCTTTTAGTAGATCATTTTAATGCAATCCAGAAGCAAGTAAAATTTTTTCTAGCTGCAATTATTAAAAAGAGGAAATATGGTAGGATTCGTTTTTTCATTTTGGAATTTACATGTCCCATCGCTAGCTATTAAGTGGAAACTTGTCATTGAGGTGACAAATACAAAAGAAATTAAGAATGAATGAAATAATTGAAAAAATCAACTAGTTGTGCCACAAGATTCGTTGATGTTCCACAAAAAATCAAATTGGTGCCTGTATCCTGATTTTCCCTATTAAGGGAAATATAAATGTCAGTGATAGAGCTATGATTTTTATTAACGGATTCAAATTTGAAAAGTAAACACCTGTTAAAGGAGATTCGAATGAACCCCTTGATCCTATCTGGCTCCGCCTCAGATAATAGAGAATATAATATGGTTTCTTTCATTCTAGCTTCTCTTTCACATGTTTATATGATCATAATAAAGATTAGTATACTTCGAACTTCGAAGTAATTAAAAAAAAAAAGAATTTCAATTAAAATATGATTTACGACGCTAATCTGCCTTAATTGGTACTTGGTATAAGCCAATTACTACTAAAGTCCCAGTGCTTCTTAAACGTATTTGCAAACACTTTTACATGTTTTTTTAACAAAATCTTGATATCAATCACAAGATCAACTTTCAATTGAAACAGAAGATGATTTAATAGTTCTAGCAAAAACATATACTCCTATTTATATACGGTACATAATAATACAACAAGCTAATTAATTTTAATTCCAAATAATTAAAGCCATTAATAATTATATATAGCATCTACTCAAACTCTAATCACAAATATTAGTACTAATCCGCTGCTTAATATTTCTTCTTTTCTTCTTCTCATAAGCAATCCCCCTCGCTTTGGCTTGCGTGTCTCTCACTTCCTTCAAATACAATCTCACTGCTCGAGCACCAAACGGATTCGTCTCCGTCCGTCCTCCGTTCTCTTCAAAAGCGGCGCGTAGCCTCCCAATTAGCGCGTCAAGGCTCCCCCACGCCTGTTTCAACGGGCAATTGCACGGCGCCGGCGGATGAGGATCGCCGAAAAACGGACAATGACAGTTGTGAACTTTCGTTTTTCCGAATTGATCCAGGTATTTTAAGAATTCTAGAATGTTCGCTCCGCTGCATCGCGAAAGTATCAATGGTGGCTTGTGGTTTCTCAAGTACTGTCCGAATGTATTCCAATCTCGCCGTTTTTGTAGCTCGTAACGGCTCACCGTCGGTGGTGATGACGGCAGCGGTAGTGGCGGCGCCGATGGAAGGGAGAAGTTCTGTGAGACGGAATTAATGGTACTATACACGTCTAACATGGCTGTGTTTGTTTTGTGGGGGTATTTTTTGAAGTTGTTTCGACTCACTATATATAGGATGTGAGAGAGTACAATAGTTTTACTTCTTGTGGGTTCATGATTTGATACATACAACTCGGTCCGGAATACTGGATGAGGTTATTCAAGTCTCGACTTTCAATTTTGGAAATGAAAAAATTATTAATAGGGAGCGGCCAAACGTTACATATGAATGGAGCTCTATTTGATGTAAATTTGGATTTTATCAAACTCCAATATAAATATATTATATCAAACAGAAAACAAAAAATAAACTCACTTATCTCATTTAACCGGAGGAACATGAGATAATTATTCCAAAATTTTAGTGTTATTTTTATTCCGCATTGAGAATGAGATAACACTTGAAAAAATAATTTCCAGATAAAATATCTCAATTACTTGGGGCTAGTTTGGTATGTTACGATGAAATTTAGTGCAATTTTTGTCTCTTGTGTGGTTATTAATCCTGAAAAAATATATTAAGGTAAATAATTAGTATCAAGATTAGTTATTTTTTCTACGGTAGAATAACATTAGCAAAAATAGTTATTTCGGTATAAAATAACAAAAAATTCAAAAATATTTTTCTACTAAATAAGGTAACGGATATTGTTGTAAACAAAATTTTTAATATAACAAATCAAATCATTAATAATTATAACAAAATAACTAAATTAAGCATAACCTGTCTTCAAACTAAATGATTCTTCAAACTAAATGATTCTTTAGTTCTTTATTTCTTTTTACTCCATAAGTAAAATTCGTATATAATTGTGGATAAAATTAAATATATATATATATATAGTGGCTTGATTCAGAAGATCAAACTATTTAACGTTTAATATGTGAATTTTGAGAATTTTTAAATAAAACTTTGTTTGGTTTATAGTCTACCTAGTTATGATGGTATTCAATAATATAACAAAGATTGTTATGCAATGATACCACATAAATTGTTATGTAAAGTAATTTTAAAAATTCTAGATTTTCTTATATACTTTCGGTGTAAAGGAGATAAAATAAAAGTAGAAATAGTGAAGAGAGAGTAGCAGGGGCGGCTCAACGTTATTGGGGCCTAAAGCAAAATTTTAATTCAAGGTTTAAAATATAAACAAACTTCATATATGTATTTATTCAAAAAAATATTTTTCTTACATTATTTAGATGAATTTTATTAGTATTTAAATTATTTTTTCAGTTATTAGTTTTAGGTAAGTCATCAACTCAACATTGAAAACATCATTTTAGTGAGACAATTATTATATGAGTTGTTAACATAATTCAAAAGTTATAAGTTGACGAATATTAAATAAAGATAAGAGTTAGAACCATAAAATTTGACTCAAAAAGTTGATGACTTGGTATACCCCATTTTAATATGCTTGTAGTAATGCTTGAAACTAAAATTTAAAAAGAAATAAAAAAGAATTTGTAATTCACTTCGTTCAACACTTTTCACTATTAATTGTTATTTTTAACAAAGTATCAAAAATGTTTAAGTGAATAAAATAATATATTTTTTTAAATATACTTTTTATAATAAATAATCAATTTTTTAATAAAAAATTTAACACATAATTTACCAAAATTTGGGGGCCTAAGGCAAAAACCTTATTTCCCAAAGCATAGAGCCGGCCCTGGAGAGTAGCTAGACCATTTATAGAGGAAAAAGCAATGGCGCAGAAAGAAGGAACAAAAGAAGATAATGAGACCTAACTCCTAAGTGGCGCAGAAAGAAGGAACAAGAGAAGATCATAAGATCAATATGAGTCTTGGTGTAGTGGTGGGATTGGTTTAGTTTTAATCAGAAGTCTCAAATTTGAGTTTTGAATATAAAGAAAATTTTGTTAAAAATGCTGCCCAAAATGAGTGTAGTATTATAATGTAGACTCTGAACACTCGATAAAAAAATAAAAATAAAAATAAAATTATACTCCTATATGGGAGGAGGGGCCAAAAGAGTGAGGACAAAGTAATATCACTTCAACTAGTCATGTCAAATGTAGCTTCAATTCTTGTCTTATCAATTTCACCCTTTCTTCCTTATTCGTGTGACAGTGGGTTAACTTGTATTGACCAACGGAATGTTTCGTGTGGCCAGTAACTTTTTTGTTTTATCCCTTTGGCTTTTTTTATTTTGAGGTACCACTAGAATTTTGAGCAAATAACAAAACTCGATCCCTTCTAGATCTAATAATGACATAATAACAATAATTTATCCAGTTAATTTTATATAGTGGAATTTGAAGAAAGTGAACGTATATACTGATCTTATTTTTACTCAATATTTTTGATTAGTCAAGTTTTCACTTCATATAATATAATTTATTTAATTATTGCTAAGATTCATTACGGGCCAATCTAAAATACTTGAAACTTTCTCGCTTTTTGATGGCATGTATATCAAGTTTCATTGTCCGCCTTAGCACACAAAGTATGTTGTCTTGGTTTTTCATCAACATGACTCTTTAGACTTCAAAAAATTGTCTTCCAACTTCCAATTTAGCATCAACTTCACTCTGAGTCTTGCCAATCAAAATTATCTCATCTGCAAGTAACATACATCATGACACACTTTCTTGGATATATCGCGTCAATTTATCCATCACCAAGACAAATAAATTTGATCTAAAAGTTGATGTCTGCTGCAACCCCATCACAATTGAAAAGTGCTTTACGTCTTCTAGGTCTTGACTCCTTCATACATGTCCTTGATCTCTTTAATGTACGTCATAGAGTCCGACATCAAAACAGACATTTTTTGAACCCTAAACATCAAAAGGGACCCTCTCTAAAAACTTTTGGTGTGTGTGTTTTAGAGAGGGTATATTTTGGTGTTTAGGGTTCAAAAAGTATCTGTGTTGTGTTGGTACCAGACTCGTACGTCATAGGGACACCTCCAACTTCCAAGCATCTCCATAGAACCTCCTTCAAGACTCTGTCTAAAAACTTTTCTAATCAATAAACACCATGTGCAAGTTTTTCTCTCTCACTATAATGCTTTACCAATCTCTTTATAATGACTTTTGAATACACGTGAAACACGCTTAGATATAATGTGTATAGAATAAATTATATCTAATTTTGACTCGTGTGTATCTATTATGTCAGATGGATTAAAAAAATTCTGAGAGAAAATATAATTGGAAAAATATAGTTTCAACATATAAATAGCACAAATATAAATGTGTGTTTTGTATTGTTTCCTCTAAAATTAAATACAATCCGTTCAAATTTGAATGAGTTGTTGATCTACTCTTTTATTAGTTCAATTTATTTCAATCTGTTAAAAAATAGTTCATATATAAATCAAATTAACCAACGAAAATTGAGTTTATGTATTTTTAAATTATTAATACTTTTTATTTAATTTTTGATATATAAATTTTATACTATAAAAAATGTTAAAATTTCAAAATTAACTTGTTTGCTTTGGAAATCAAAAGCTCCCCCTCCACAAATTGGGACGGAATGAGTAATTTCAATTTTGCTCTCTGAAAAACTGAGGATTTTCAGTTGTTGGCTCAACCTCACTGCCTGCTCAATCGGATCCGGCGTTTTCATCTCCGGTATTCTTTCCCGTTTGGTAATTCTCATCGTACTTCTGCTTCGTTATTAGCTGTACTAGTTGTGGTTTCAGTAAAGGTTAACTTCTTATACTTGTAAACTCATTCTCTTGTGGCTGCTTGAATCAAGGATTTTGTTGTCCAGTTATGGCAAACGAAAAATCTGTTCAAAATATTTAGGGTTCTTTTTTGTTGGAAATTTTGAGGTTGTGATTTTGACCTAAAACTGTTAATTTCATAGATAGAGAGATTTTGTGCACTTTCTTCGTGAGTATTGATTAATTGTATTTCAATTAACTTGTTCAATGTTTGCTAGGAGTCTGTTTAATCTTTATCAGATATTTGTTTGTTAGTAATAGGGAACTTCTAGTCTAGGGTTATACAAACCTAAATTATTGAATATTGGAATGAAAGGGGTTCTAATGGAGAGAATTCGTATAGGAAACCCAAACTAATTCGGGATGGAGGAATAGTTCTTGATTGCTGAGCTAAATTAGAGATAAAGAGTAAGAGGTGCATTTGGGATTGATTCATTTCTCCTTTTAATAACTATCTAATTTTACAGTTTTAGGTTTCGTGAACTTTTTTATTACATAATACTATCTACCCTTTTGGTTTACTTGGGATTTTGCTACCTCCTTAGCTTTAGCTTAGGCACTTGTACTAGTGCTGAATTTTTTTTTTGCCCTTCTGTACTTGATCTAACCGGTCACATCTTTTTTAATTTGGCATCTGCGCGATGCCCATTCAAGGATAGTCTTTAACCTTATCAAAAAGACATAGTTGCGGCAGTAAAATTTTCAATGTACCTTTTGATTTAACAACTTGAGCACCAAATTCATGCAGATGTTATGGTATTTTTTACTTGGAGATAAGAGTTTACGTTTAGTTACGATGGATGGGTTCAGTTTTAGAGGGTTTGTTCTCTTGGGTAGAAAAGAATAATTCTTGTAATAAGATGTGGATGAAATGTCTTTAAGGATTGATGGGAAAGATATTTTTGAAGTGGTTTGCACATTTCAGAATCTTAGGAATTATTTCTCTTTGCTACTCAATCCATTAGTCCGGTTCAAGCTTTGATAGTTTTGGCTATTTATGTAGTACATGATTACATATGATGACAGTAGTTTATCCATTTCAGAACCAAAGTACCACCAGGTTTCAGCTCAACAGCCATTAGTTATGGACCACTTTGGAGGAGGAAGTTGGACAATGATCCCCAACATCCAAACTCACAGTAATCCTTCGACACCTTCCAATCAAGACAATTTATTTCTTCAGCAACAGCAATTTCAACAACAACAGTTCAATCAACCGCAGCTCTATCAGCAACAGCAGCAGCAACAACAACAACAGCAGCAGCAACAACAGCAACAACGGTATCAACAGCAGATGCAACAGCAACAAATGCAGCAACAGCAGCAACAGATGCAGCAACAACAACAGCAGCAGCAGCAACAACAACAACAGCACCACCAATCACTTGCTTCTCACTTCCATCTTTTACAGGTATTGGGCGAAAACCATGATCTGTAGCTTGCTATTTCAATAGAGTAACGTGACATTTCTCTTTCTTAGTGAGACCTTTTGTCCTAACTTTGATTGTCATCTTATAGTTGGTGGAGAATTTAGCTGATACAATTGAAAATGGAAATCGAGATCAGCACTCAGATGCATTGGTTTGTTCTTCTCTTGATTGAGGCATTATATAATAGTTTGATCATTACATCTTAATTTTTCATTTCTTCTAGTTTAAACCAAGTGTATTTTTCCTCACCAGGTAACTGAATTGAAAAATCAGTTTGAGAAGTGCCAGCAGCTGTTGACATCAATATCAGGGTCTATTAGCTCAAGATCTATGGTATACTCAAGAGTTTGATTGTTTTTTTTTGCTGTGTTATTTCTTTTTTTGGTGCTTTTCAGTTAGGGCCTGTTTGTGCAACTTATAGTTGTGAAGAATTTTACAGAAAAGTGGGGTTCATTATGTTTGATACAATGTTTACTTGAACAAAGTTACTCCACAAATTCTAATTTAGTAGTATGTTTTGATGCTTAAATGTGGGTAAGATAATTGGTCACTCCTGTGTTCTTTGGACAGACAGTTGAGGGACAAAAGCGCAAAAAGGCAGAATGCGAGCAAATGCTAAATCAACGGAGGTGTGTATCCTTTTTTGAGATGTGTATATGTGTTTCTCAAAGTTGTATTATTATCATTAGCTTCTATCGGATGGTCATGATTCATGCTTAATTCCAGGGATCTTATTTCGAGGTACAAAAGTTCGGTTGAGGAGCTTATTAAGTCTGAACTGTAACTGCTACTCGCATTTAACCAAGGTAAGATTATGCGTTGCAAGTTGTTTCTGGCCTGCCCAAAGAAGTTGAGTTGAATCTCCTGTCATTTTGCTTTTATTTGATGCGAGTGGAACAACTAAGCAGTGTACTGGATGCAGTCAATTTGCAGTTTGTTGTAATTCATAATAATTAAGTGCTCATGAGAAATCTTTATTGATGTTACTGTTGTAATCAATATAGCGCCACAAATGACTGATCTGATTGTACTGAGAAAATAAAACTTTTTGGGCCAAAGTTATGATAAAGATTAGTATTGCCTTCTTAACTGACTGATTGTATCTAAATCTAAGTACATCGAAGTGAAGCAAATAATTAAAGTAATGGTGCTACCTGGGCTCTAGTCAGGCACCTGGATGGCTGATTGTTCAGTTTAATACTTTACTAGAAATAGTCTAAGCATTTAAAGTAGTTTTAAGTAGCATAGGGTGTTGATCTTTCCATATAGTGGGACTTTGAGGGCACACAGAAGTGATCTATGTTACATATCACGTACATCGAGAACTTTCCAAAGACATGGCTCTAGAAAATTGTATGTTTGCCTAAGTTGTTGGGAGATTTGATTTGCTAAAAGATTAATATTTTGTTACCTTATGTATTTTTTTGGGTTGAATTCAATGCTACATAGAATTCAAATCAGCATTAGGAACTTCACATATAAGTTGAACATCGCTAGCTATTGAAATATACAAGTTGTCATTTGCATCACTCTTAATCTATTCTCAAATATTCATTTAAAGTGCGCTTAAACTCTGAAGCTAGGTAAAGTCCGAGTTGGGTGCTTTGCCTCGCTTAGAAGCTAGGTGAAGTCTGAGTTGGGTGCTTTGCCTCACTTAATTGACACCTTGGCTCAGGCATCTAGTAGCTAAATAGTGTCCTTGTCATCTTTAAAAGTTAGACTATAGAGTAAATGTTAACTTAGTTGACTGATTGGTACAAAAATGTGGTTAATGAATTTTTAGTTGTTACGAGTAAGAAATTAGATAAGAAGAATAGTTAGTGAACTTACATCCAAATCAGAAATTCACTTTCATTTAATCATAGTAGTTCTTCTAAGTTTTCTATCCAAATAATTAGTGTAGTATTATTTTTGTGAATACTTATTTTTCCTTACCCTTCCTTGTTCATCAGTGTTTTTCTTTGCATACGATCTCACTTGAGCTTTTCACCTCAAGTCCCAACAGATTTTGGTGTTTTTCTATGTGTTTCACCTATTATAACTCTTGATATTTTCAAATGGAGTATTCCTCTAGTAGCTGGCTCAAAATCTTATTTCAGGATGTATTTGGTAATCCATGTTGGATCTGCATACCATCTACGGAAGTAAAACATGTTGAATCACTGAAATTCCTCTATGCTGGTTCTGAGATCTTGCCATTTTTCTCTCTTGAGCACTTGTAGTATTTTCTGTTTATATCTGTGACAGAACTTGGCTAAGGGAACATGAACCTAGAACATTATCAACAATGAAATGATGAAACATCTGAATTTTCCCATCTGATGAAGCTTTTTCTTGGCACAGGAAAAATACACTAGCAACTTGTCCGAGCATTAGCATCTTTCGGTGGGAATTCATCATCATCAGGATTTTGCAGAAGAACATTAAATTCGAGCTAACGATGATGAATCCTTAAGACTCCATCATCAGATATGTCTTTATCATGTATTTCCTATAAAACCTATTTAGTGTTTGGATGCAAATTATTGTATCTTCCACCATTTATTTATTTCTATGAGACTAGACATGCAGCACTTTTATGCCCCATTGGCCCATTTTCTCCACACTTGAACTTTTTCCTTTTTTGACTTGTTGACTGCCTAGCTCAATTACAATCATCAAACTTAATTGGAGTTTGCTGGTTAGGAAGAGCTACTACTAGGAAGGCGGCCATGATAGATGACCTACACGTAAAAAATAAATAATCTGTATCGATATTTATACCAAATCAATACATCTGTAAGACATATAGTATCTTCTATATACATTCGTTTTTTAATTGTTAAGATTAATATCATTGATTTGACAAATAACAGTCGTTAGGGATTTGTTAAGTGAGTTTGAAATACTGAATCAAATACGATCAATTACTATTACTATATGCTTTGTGGTCCCTTTATAGAACAATAATTTATGGCATTATTTAGAGAGTATTGATACTTACCCACCTCAACTACACTACTTAGTCCCTTGAAACATAATTTCTTTTGTACTATGAGACGTCATTTAATTTTCAGGTATAAGCACTTTTGACTAAAGTACAAGTGAGAAGAAAAAATAATTCTCTTACCCAAAAATACAACTTTTTTTTTAAAGCTTGAAAGAAAAATTCCGATGACATATATTGTTAATTTTGTTTATCCTTAAAACAATATAGTTCAATTTATAATGATTAAAAAAATGATAAATTATCCCATATTTTTTTAAACTAGATAAATAAAAATGAAGATTTTATTTTTAATATGGAAGGAGGGAGTACTATTGCAAAAGCAAGTTCAGATTAAATAATTCAAAATTGGTCATTGATAAGCATAAGCTAGACATTACTAATAATTAGTGCTTAAAAAGCAAGTAAGGAATCGAGTTTTCTCTTTGTTTTTCTTCCTTTTTTGGGTTAAATATAAATATTATAATACTACATTTATGTTTTTACAGCTAGTAGAAAAATAGAAATTCAAGTAATTTAATGTCATTAATGGATTTTCGGTTGCAGTCATATATGCTCATAAATTAGTATGTGATGAATCTCGTGAACCTTTCATTTTCAAAATATTTCCCTCCTTCACTTCAAATCAAATCAAATCAGTTTTTCGAAAACCGAAAGAATAAGAAGCTGAGGAGTTGTCTCCGATCCCCAAAATACATATAGTTTTTTACTATATATATAAGAGAGTGATTTCAGTGTGTTTGGTTATAAAACAGTAAATCGTAATGGGAAGTCGCGATGATTATTGCAGTATCTCCATTATCACAGCTAGGGCTTGTACTGAAATTAGGAAAAGAAGATCGGAAACCTGTACCCGGAGTTTTACTACTTGTATATCGCCGAGATGGATTTTTTCCCGGTGGTTCGAAACAGGGGAGAGAAATAAGGACGCAGAGAAAGTGAATCAGCTTCAATGTGGAAGCACCAGAAATAAGGGGAAGAAGAAAAAGGATAAGGATTCTCTTACGGAATTCGATACGAAATCATCTACCGTATTGGAAAATCCAGGTAAAAGTTCTCGCCTTCATGCTCTGTTTTGAACTCTGATTAATATGAATTCGAACTGCATTACGTTTTTATTAAAAAGGCAAAACATCAGGAATTTTCATTCGAACTCGAGAATTCTGATAACGATTTTTCTTTTAATAGTGAGAATATATCATCTCTAAATTGCTAAAATGTTTGATCATTATCAACTCTGCATATTGTCACAGCGTAAATACATGAACATATTCCAGATGTTGTTTGTTTTTATAAATTATGCTTATTTGAAATAAGTTTAAAAAAAGTTTAAAAGTCAGGATGAGAGCCACCAAACGGTAAAGAGAAATAAATAAGTGGAGTATACATTTCGAAAAATTAGGTGCATGAAAAAAAATTCATATTAATGTCATTTAAGGCTAGCATTTACATTTTTTTGTTTTGATAAGAACCAAGTGCCCATTTGTTTTAATCGCATGTTTGGCCAATCTATTAAAATCTGAAAAGTGTATTACTCCTCATTTTTTTAGATTTTTTTTTTATAGTTCAAAATAATTTAATAATTCAAAGTTTAAAATATTTTTTCGAATTTTTATTTTTATTTTTGCCCTTTATTTACATTTTCTAGGCGATAAGTTCAGGTGAGTTAATGGCTCATATTTATAAATTTATTTTGAATTATTTCTACTTTTAATAATAGTTTGAGAATTACTAAAAATGTAAAATTGAAAAGTGATATTCCATTTATGTCCTATTTTTTTTCTTAATAAGTGTGCATTGCCTCACAAATTCACTTAATATGAAATAAAAAGAATAGTTTTTTTACCCCTTTTTAAAAGATATTTAAAATTTTCTTATTAATTTATTTATAGCTATTTCCTTTATTTCACAAAAGTGAATCGTTGAGGTATTATTAAGAAAAAAAGTAAAAACATAAATTTAATATTATTTTCCACTTTTGCTTTTTTATTTTTTTCTCAAATTATTCTTGAAATTAGAAATAATTTAAAGTAAAATCATAAATATAAACAATTAACTCTCTTTTTCACTTAAAAAATGTAAATGAGAGGCAATTTTTTTCCCTATCTCTTTAACTTTGAACAATTTACTATTTTAAATCATATAAAAAGGAACAATTTAATATGAAGGAATATTTTTCAATACATGAGAATTGAGATCCTTTCCCCATACATGGGAAGTGAAATTTTTTCTTGTGTATTTAATTGTTGACTTTCGCTTCATAAATGTAGCCATACAAACAACTATGAATAACGTATAAATATTTCTGAGTAATTTAATTAAGAGACCTCCTAATTTGTTACAAAAAATTGGCCTAAATTTGGTCATAATTAAGAAAAAGACTGTCATAATCTTTGCTCGTATGATTGTTATTATTATCAATAGTTTTTTCTCAATAATTTCCTTCCAAAACATATTAGTAATGAATACATCAACTTATTCTTATTTTCGAAACATATTAAATAATTCAAAATGAAGATGAAAGGTTTTTACCTACTATGTTTTTAATATATAACCTATTATATGATATATTTATTGTCATACACATAAAATATAGTATGTAGAAACTTTTCATTTTAGTTGTTCAACGTGTTTTTGGAAATAGGCATAAGTTAATGTATTTATAACTAGTACTCCTCCGTTCTTTTTTATATTTTATCCTTATTATAAATAGTTGGTGCATGATATTTGTCATTTTATAAAATCATTGTATAAATTACAATATTCTTTCTATTATATTTTTGATAGTTAATTAGTCTTAAACATAAATATTTGACCAACATAGGAAAACTAATAAGAAATTAATGTTCATTGTACTTCCTCCTTTTCTTTTTACAATAAGTAATTACAATTAAAATTAATTACTTATTAGTTTTCCTAGGTTGGTCAAATATTTATTTTCAAAACTAATTAACTATCAAGGGTATAATAGGAAGAATATTGTAATTTATGAAATGTCAAGTATTATGGATCAACTTTTTATAATAAGGATGACATATAAAAAAGAATGGAGGGAGTAATTACTTCATAATTGATTAATTACTCTCACCATTGCACTACTCTATAAAATCTTATTCTGAAATGAAATTTCAACAAATAAATTAATAATAAAAGATAGAGAAAAAATAAAAAATAATCTTGAAAGCTGAAGCTTCAACAAAAAATCATAAAATACTCTTTTGAAAAATGTTTTTGAGAAAATAAATTTAGAATCACTTTTTAAAAGATTAGTCAAACGCAAATTGTTCATGTACTTTATTTTAAAGGTATATATGTGCCCACGTGGACACGTTACTATTTATAATTATGCAATATTTATAATGTCCACGTGGACACATATATACCTTTAAATACACTATTAAATAGTGCAGGGGTAAAAGGTCCTTTACAAAGTTCGATATTGTTACAGCAATTTCGGTCAAAGTTTGGATATATTTCCAACTTTTTTCCCTACATTTTATGATTTCATCTTCCCAATACATTAATGTACATATTCATGCAGGAGGAGAAAAGAAAGCAGATTCTATGAACTTAGGCATTGGATTTGGTCTAATTTATCTGTTCAACTCTACCAAAAATGAGCTCAACAAGATCGTTGAGATTCGTCGAGAAATGGAAATCCTGCTTCATAATTCCAAGATGGAATTACAAAACCAAAGAAGAATCAGAAGTAATCCATCTGGTGCATCAAATTTAAGAACCAAAATCTCATACTACGATTCGGATTGTGTTGAACACTTTACATACTCAACTGATATAGAAGAAGAATCAGAAATCACTTGCAGCCATGATGATCACCCTTTAAACTGCAAATTGATGAAAGGAAATGAAAGGAATTCGGAAATGAACCAACTTGAAGCAGAGCTTGAAGTCGAATTAGAACGTTTGCAGTTCCATTTAGATTCAGATATTATGTTCAAATATCCAACACAACAAGATGCAGAGGTATGTTATGTTAGCAACTTCAATTCCTAAATCCTACTCTGAGTATAACATGACTATAATCAATTGCTTTTAGTTTAGCATGAGCAGCGCGAAAAAAAGGTATAATTTTGTATACTTGATTTATCGCAGATTATGGATGAATATAGCTCAGGTGAAGGAAGCCACAGTACAAGCTTTGCAGAAGTCTACAACCCTAACTGTGGAGTTCCTGCAGAAGAATTGAAGAGGAGGCTGCATGAGCTTCTACAGACAAGGCAAGAAGAAAGGATCAAAGAACTGGAGTCAGCTTTAGAATCCACCATGCAAAAACTTGCTGAAAAAGAAAAAGAGGTATGTTGGTGGAGAGACACTGCTAAGGTCATTTCTCAACATGCTCCGAGTCGTCGATCACTTACTAAGTTGGGTTAAAAACCACACTCCACCAACCTTGAAGGAAACTGTCCAAAGCTTTTTTGGATAGAAAGAACTTAGGAAACAAGGAGGGAAAGTTGATTGCCTAGAAAAAGTGAACCTTTTTCCATGTATACAGTTTCATGTAAAAGAAGGTGAAGGAAATAAACCACAACTTATATATCAAAAATACTTAAAGTTTAGCTTGCAGTAACAAGAGGAATGGATGCCTTTATTCTGCTAACTGATAGTATATGGAGGCATCATGAACAATAACATCACTGGATTAAAAACTTTCATAAGAAGAAATTCAAAGCCCTTCGACATGTTTGGTGTGAGCATTAAAAAATATTAAGTAATTATCGCCATATATGTGGCACAGAGACTACAAAAGTAACACATGCATACAGTTGACTCTTATTATTGGAACATGAGATAGTATGCATATTGTTAATGCAACAACAAATGTGGAATGACCTGTAAACTTTGTATTATTATTTTGTTCTCTCATTGAATTCTTCCAGAAGTTTCTCAATCGTTTTCCTTGATACAATTTTTTCAATCTCGAACACCCTCATCTCAGCAGCTAGACCTGCAGAAAAAAAAGGAAAAATATGGTTTCAAGACAGAAATATAATCTTGAGATGGATCAAGTTCTATATGAAGAAATATAGCTCACTGACCTGATTGGCGCAAAGCTTTGAGTGGAAGTACATTTGCATAGGAGTAGATAAAATGGAGCAGGCTTTTCATAAGCTCAGCAGATTCAGCTGAGACTAGAATCTCTCTCTAAAATTGAAACACAGGAAAATGGTTAGATTGCTTGAACATCAGCAAAATGGTATCAAATATCTAGTTCATAGAAGTACACACAATACAGAGCCATTAGTGCCCTATGATCCTTCATCCTAACGCCTATCCTTAATATGTAGACTCACCGAAAATTCCACACTTGGCTTCCCATTTTGGTTTGCAGAAGCATGAAAAAAGAAAACAATTATAGCCATGATCTTGTTTACCAAAAGTTGAAACTGTTATACCATCATCAGCATAGATGTTAGCAAGCTCCATTTGGATCATATTAAGTTCTCTATTTCTGTCCGCATAAACAAATTGGAAAATTCTTTAACGAATTAGGTAAAAAGAGAACTTCACCCAAGAAGTTGAGAAATATAAGTAAACTCGCAATGAGAATTTAGAAATAATTGTTTTAGAACACAAATTTAATACTAATCCACCATGAACTAACAGTATAATGCAAAACTAGAATGATCTGCCTGACACAAAATGGATCAAAATAGAGAAATCATTCAAAGAGGAGGTCACTAAACCTTGAAACTCTTCTCTGCATCATAATACCCTGAAACGATCAAGAGGATGTGAAGTTTCTCTAGTTCTGCATATCCAAAAGAAAATCATTGTCAACCCAAGGATGTGAAGTTTCTCTACCATCCCAGCACTCGGCCCCCTCATCCTGGCACACAAGAGTAAATGATCTCTTGCAGCATGATATGATGAAAATTATCGCGTGATTAGTTACTGACTGAAATATTAATGCTTCCAAACTGGAAAAGGGGCAGAGCAGAATCAATTACTTACGCTGGAAACTTCTTATGTTTTCAGCTGAAGTAGAGTGATGTGTTAAGAGCTCTCCTATAGATATTCCGACTGAACTCATTCCAATATTTGAATTCCCCATTCTTGATCCTGTACCACCAGGTTTCCCTGCTCCCAACTCTGAAGGTCAGTCCACATAAATACTACACTAAAAACGTCGCTGAAGTCATATCATGTACATGATATCAAAATGTAAACTCTTGAGGAAGTTTCTCAAATTTCCAAGTTATCTGTAAATTCTAACCATAACATGATTGCATCAATTTACTCCACACAAGTCCGTAGACCATTTTCTAGTTCCTTCCCACAGGAGTTGCTGCTAGCCAAATATTTGTCAAGAAAAAGGAAAAGCAGAATTTGTAGCCAGAAGCCATTAGGCAGAAAGAAGTATCAAGGAGAAGCTAATTACTTTATCTAGAAGCCACTCATACAGAAATGAATTATCTAGTTTAAAGTGGCACACATGGACAAGGCATCTATACAAAAACATACCCAGTGTAATCCCACAAGGCATCTATGAAAGCTTTAATAAATCATGACTTTGAAACGGAAAGGTCTGTAACTAGGACAAAGAGAAGCAAATGACAATACCTGAATTTGACCTTTTATAAAAATCAGAAGAGAAACAGATAACAGTACCTGATTTTGACCATCTTTTAATATCTTTCCGTAAAACTTCTCCTGTTCTGGGGTCGGGTGCATCCGATTTTGACAAATTTATATCATCTTTTCGTAAAACTTCTTCCATTCTGGGCTCAGCTGTATCCGACTTTGACAACTTTTTGATATCTTTTTGTAAAACTTCTTCTGCTCTGTGATCAGCTTCAACCGATTTTGACGATTTCTTAGTATCTTTTTGTAAAACTTCTCCTACACTGGGGTCAGCTGCATCGGATTTTGATAACTTCTTACTATCTTTTAGTAAAACTTCTCGTACTCCGGGGTCAGCTGCATTGGGTTTTGATGATTTCTTAGCATCTCTTTGTAAAACTTCTCCTACTCCGGGGTCAGCTACATTGGATTTTGACAATTTCTTAATATCTTTTTCTAAGACTTCTCCAACTCTGGGGTCAGCTGCATCTGATTTTGACAATCTTTTAATATCTTTTCGAGAAACTTCTCCTGGTCTGGCATCAGCTGCATCATGCATTTTGTATCTCACTGAAAATGACAAAGTTTTAATTGTGATATGAGTTTGATCACATGGAATTAGAAATCTAGAATACTGACTAAATATAACGACTATCAAAGCCGCATAACCTACAAATTTCATAAAGACCATTGCATCCAAATCGACCTGCCCCATTTATCAATAAGGTGGTCATGTACTTATCCTTTGTTGTAGTCTGTGAGTTTGTCAAATTTCCAGTATCCATGAGTATACCGGCCAGCTGCACATATAATCAGTCATAAAGAGATTATACCACATAAAGACATTTGAACTTGCATACACAATGGAAAATCAAGATATTGGAGTTAGTACCAGAAGACGACTGAACCATTGACCCACTAATATCTCTGGTGAAGTTAGTGTAAACTTGTCAGCAATAAGTGTACAGCATGATGCCTCCTACAATAAATAAGTACATATAAAAGGCGTCAAGCGAGCTTATAAGATCGATCATTTGGTTCCCTGCAGAAAATTTGATATGCGTAAACACATGAACCTTAGACTAACTCAACCACAAAAGCTAGCTATAGTTTCCCTAAGGCCTAACTTTCTCCAACGTCTGCTTACTCCTGCTATAATTTTTCTCTACTTGTTCTTAAATTTATGCTGCTTAGCAATAATAATCTCTGTTAAGTAGTTTAAGAGGAAGATGACATTTATTGGTATCTTGACTTTCTTCCATATTTCTAACAGAATGAGTAAGATACCTTCCCAATAGTGACAGCAGCAACTGAAGAATAAGGTGTATCTTCCTGCGTAATTCGTAAACAGAAAGATTAGAGCATAGCCTCTCTATTGAACAGATTTTACTACTTGACAAGACCAAAGCATAATGGAGATGCAGAAACAAGAAAAGCAAAAGAAAAGAAGAACCTCTCTGCAATTGAAGATTTCAACCACTGCATCCTTTAATGCCTGCTCCAGTAAGCAGTAAGTAATCATCATTTAACTGATTAATAGCAAATCAGCACCCTTAAAACAAAACACTTACCTCCTGATTAGCTGGAAGCTTGCTACAATTGACTAAAATAAGTTTAAGACTCCCATATAATTCATAGTAGGACAGGTCAATCTGTTCAAATAATATCAAGTTATCAATTGAATATATACAAATTAGTTACGCATATTTAGAGTATAGAGATATTTTCTTTTTACACTGAAGACAATCGTGCTTTCCAAGGAAAGCAGGATTGTTGTTTTGATTCCATTCCTGGTTTTCATTTACTATGTGGACGTAATTCTAGAGAATCTAGACTTAAATTTCATTTCCTTTCGTAACTTTGTATATAGAATGGAGCATACCTCATCAACGAATATTAAGGAAGATTCATCAACAAAGCAAGAATCAAGAAGCCATCTGAGCTCAGCATGAGAATGAACATCCGACCTTTTCATGTTGATGACAGGCACAGTGCATAACTCGTCATCATTTAATGTTTCATTCAAGTAAAAAGCATACATTATGGTTGAAGCAACAGATCCAACATCTGCATCCAGATGCAAACAAACTTACAATTAAGCTCAACCAGTGTAAGACTCAAATTGTTAGATGGTCACAGACACACTTCTCTAAATTAGGATTTGTTTCTTCTCTACTGCAGTTGATGAATTCAACGAAACAAGCACTTCTCAAATAATACCACAGGACTATATAAGCTTAACAATTCTCTTTTTTGTCGTTGAATTTGCTTCGAATCTATTTACTTCTAGTCCCTACAAAGTGGTACTTAATGAAAGAGATAAATTTAAGCAATTTGCAAAATCTCTACATGTGGAAAACAGCTGGTGCAACTTTCTCAAAACATTAAAGATAACCAATCAGAAATACTTATGCAATTACTAAGCAATATCTGTACTAATAAAGAAGCAAATTTGTAAAATCAAATGTGATATTACTAGGATCTAGTTCTTTAACTGTAGGCTTAGACCATTTGTTACTTTTGTGCCCAGAAGCCTCTTACTCTGTTGGATTATGCACTCATTTTACATAGTTTATGTTTTCAGTTGGAGACGTCCTGGATCTAGAATAGCATTCTTTGCTTAGTATTTGGATAAATTTGTTTTCTACCTTGTTTAAATAGAATCAAACATCAAGAAACTGGTCGTAATAGAATTCATGCATCACAGAAATATTTATGAACACTCCTTTCGAGATGATCTTCTAAGACCTAAGGTGGACCATTTTGGACATGAAATTAAGACCAATTTAAATATGGTATGCTTTAAGAATACGTTGGATGCCACTAAGCTACAAAGTTGAGAATGATTTATTTTTCTATACACTATTTTGAGACATTGTAACATGCTAAAATTAAGTGAAATAATAGAAGCTGGTTTAATATGGAGGTCACTTTTTTTTTGACAGTGAATGGTTCTTAGATGTTACCACAGCAGTCTGGCCCAATCACCGCATGCAAGAATTTTGATGGTACTCCTGCACTAACATAATCTCTTCTTGCCTTTAGAAAAATATTCAGCCTGTGAATTCCTTGACATGATCCAAGAACTTCCATCTGCACTGAATTTCCACAGTAGAACGATGCTGCAGATGGAGGAAGTGGAATATCGGAGACAGTTCTACTTTTCTTGGTCACGGTGTAAGATCTTTCATAGGCAGGCAAAGTCAAGCCACCAGGAGAGTGATACTCTCCATTTGCTTCAGATGATTTTGGACTAGACTGCACTGAAGACTCATCTACATCAGGCAGATCAACTTTCAAACCAGACCGAGGACTTCCCACAGGAGGGGAATTCAATTTGGATGCTGCTAACCACCTTACAGACAATGACCGACCAAGAGGTTCATGTATTCCTTTTGAAGCTGAATTCGGAGAATGTCTATTGTTATAAACATCATTTTCAGATAATTTCACACTAATCTTTTTCTGTCCTCGGTTACCAACATCAGAGGCTGACCTCGTTATATCATTCCGAGTGACTTTTCTAAGGATGTCTAAACCACTTCCTTTGTTGATGGCTTCTGTTTCACCTCTTCGCATTCCATCGAAATAAGGGTCATCTCTGGCACGTACATATTTTTCCTGAAAGTATAGCAGAAATAAGTAATTTAAGTGCTAATGCAGCTATAAGCATGTTTTGCCTTAGGTCCAACAAGACCACAGACACGCGCTTGATCAGGTATTTAGATTGAAGTTACACTGCAGAATCACACATTACAGATCTTGTCTACATCACTGTTTGGATTACTGAATATGATATGAAAAAAAAAAATCAACAGAGCGCTAAACTTGTTTTCATTTATATTAGAAGCAATGTCAGGAATTCTGATTATGCTGGACAAGTGATACAGTTTATGGGAACAGAATCTAAAGCATGAGCTCCAACCAGTGTCCGAGCCAAAATTATCTAGGAGGTTCAAAATATGAAGAAGTAAACACACGAAGAAGCAAGGGAATTCAACATCTACTCTATATGGATACATAAAAATTCATTCTAACCATGCATAGATAATGTATTTTTCTACCGAATAAGCCCCTTTGCACCCATGTGGTTCCGCCCCTGGTGCCAGCATCCTGGGATTCTTATGGATCACAGGTCATAATTATTACTCCTTATGTTTCAATTTATTTGTCTTACTTTCCTTTTTTAGCAAATCTTTAATTCTAACTTTCCACTTGTCATGTTTAAGATCACAAGATTGAAACACATTTTGGTACCTTGTAGGTATCTTTAGTTTAAGACCAAAAGATTCAAAAGTCTTTTGTACTTTCTTAAAACTCAACTCCATGCCAAGTCCAAACTAGACATACAAATTGAAAGTGAAGAAGTAATTTCTAGCCTAGCAAATGATTGAACCAAGAATTTCAGGCATCTGTTACGAAATCAAACGGAACATGTAAAAGGAGATTCTACAAGTACATGAAAAAGGGTCTAATAAAAATTGAACTTTGAGCTAGAAAAAAGTTTAAAAAAAAAATTCTCACTTTCTGAAATTCCGCCATTGGTGAACAAAGAATGTTTTGAGAAAGAAGAGAAATAGTCTGTCAAAAGAGAAAATAGATAGAACCAATGGTAACCCAAATTTTCGAAAAAATAAAAATGGGACGGTTAAGAGTAGGAAAAAACAGAAAATAAAGCCAAAATAGCATCTTTGTGGAGTCCGCCATTGCAGCTGCTATATGATACAAGACAGTTGAGCCAAAACAAACAAATTTTGGCCATGTTGTTTATTATAATCTCTTAACACATTCTTGAATGTTTTCAAAAATATTCTTTCTACATTTTACACATCACCCTACTCAGACCCCATTACACTACACTGAATAAGTTGTTGTAGACTGTAGTCTTAATGTTTTTCGAAAATAATCATTTTATCTTCAAATGCCATTAAGGTCCAAATATAATGTTGGAACTATTAAAACACATTGTTATCTATTTACATAAAAGTTCAAACTGTTTTTTCACCAAGCCAAGTAGTATATTGATAGAAAACTTGCATAAAAGTTCTAGCTTTTTCACCAAGCTTTATATACTGAAAACTTGAGATCATTCTGCTTCCATCAAACCCAAAGCAAAAAATTGAATACAATAGGAATATCATTGATGTCAACCATATTTCCACAAAGACCTATTTTTCACTTATACATATGTGTCAATACTTGGATTGATGGTTACTGAGATGGTAATCCCTCTATCAAAATTGTACTTCATCACAAAAATCATTATCTTCTATTTCTTATTTAATGAAAGTGCTAGGCCCCGTAGCTCCTCGAAAGCTTGCATCGTTTCTGCATCAAATCCTCCCGCAAACTGTACCAAATAAATACAAAAGCTAAACTAAGATGACATTCACAACAATTTGATGCAGGTGAATTACCAATCTGTTGTTCTTCATCAGTAGTAAAATCCTGTTCTTCTTTGCAGGGGAATTCATTAATATCTCGTATTTATCGATTGCTATATGTAGAGTGTGTGTACAGTTTTGACAAAATGTGCCTTTATCCATAAAAAAAAAGATGTACATTACATGTTCATTTCAATATTTCTTTTTGTTGCACAATTAGAAAACTTGTTTAAGGTTTATAAAAAGATGAGAAAGGAGAAAGTGAAAGATGCAGACTGCAGCAGAGGAAGTGCACAACACAGTATTTACTAATATCACACAAACCTGATGAATCCGGAAAGCAAATCTCACTCCTTGGAGTAGCATGTAGTCCATGGAAGTGTCTTTATCTAATGGTCCTTTGGACTGAAGCTCCGCAGCTACCCTCTTCATGTACACCTTAGCCAACTTCACAGAGCCAAACTTTATCTGCATAATTTCTTTTGAATTAAGTCCCAGTGCAAAATGACAACTAGATAACAAGAAAAGAAGTACTGTAGTTTTTTGCTGAGTATTCTGCAGAGGACGACATGCACCTATGCAAGAATGAAACTGCAAATAGATAAGCAATTTCAATGTTGAAATGTTGAGATACTGAAAATGGCATGCAAGGATGTAGTTTAAGATAATGTACAATCTTGAAACTCATCATCTGTCTCATATCAATCTCTCATCATATTCCGTAAAGTTTGGATTCCCTTCTGGTGGTGAACCATATAATATGCATAATACAGTTAACTAACTTAATAAATAAAAGTTTTTTAGGACAATTTAACATGTCAGTATACTGCTTAGTTGTGTACTTCCAGTTCCGGCTAGTTATATCTCATTAGATACTCATTGTATCATTCAAGCTCTATTACCATTTGAAGATCTAAATCAACAGATGATTTTCTACTTGGAATAGTCAGAACTGACCTTGCTTAATATCCCATTATCAAGCATCCAGTGAGTGGGGATTTTGAACTCTTTGCTGTGGCGCATCAATGAGTCTCTTGTCCGAAGAAGGTTATAGACACTACGCTCCATCCTGCAATGTGAAGATAAAATTTGGACAATTAGGTGAAAAAAATTAACTTTCTTGGTAGAAGGGCCAAGGTGGTACCAAATTATAACTACTTTATGACAAAGTAAGAGGTCATACTTCTCTGACAAAGAAATAATCTTCTTTAGTGCAATATCACATGGCGATCGAGGATCGTCCTTATAAGTTGAAACTTCATTCTCCAACTTCTTGAGATCTCTATATCCAAATGCTGCCTCCCTTAGTGTGTCTGCTTTTCTCTCTGGCCAGTCAAAGTGCTTTAGGACTGCCCTTTCATCCACCTTCACAACAGTGCAAGCGCAATGATCAAAATTAACAGTAAATTACAGACTGTAGCTTCTATTTAATGTGAAATGAAATATAGCAGATATAGTTCCTCAATATTTGGTAAAATTTCCTGAGAACTACATTTTGTACTCTGAATTCAATTGATAAATAATTACTGAACTTAATGTCATACAACTACTACGAATTAGGACAGATGCATGATTTTTCTTTGAGTTATTCTTCATTTTCATGTGAATAATCCCAAGAATTTCAAAATGAGACAATAACAAGCTTGTCTTTGCTGTGACAGTAGATAAAGGCATTCTTCTCTATGCTGATACTTCTTACCAGAAAGCAAAGTTCATCATCTAGCCATTTCACAAAAGCAACCACGTCTTCGATGTCTGAATAAACTGCATTATTGACCTCTGCTATCAGGGAAATCACAAATTCTGCTTGAGTTTCCACATCTGCCCTTATCTGGAAGTGGGACAATATTATGCAATCAGGAATAAAATTAAGTCCAGAGACTAAAATAAAAAAATCTGAAACTTCCTCATTGCTGGACTAGTAATCAGAAAGGAGGACCAGGAAAATTCAGATACAGTGGCCAGACTGTGTCTGTCAATGTTCTGGATATCTCGAGTCATTGGAGTGCAATTTAGTGGTCATTGATATGGTTAGTGTGCCTTATTGACAATAATAGAATGAGAAGACTAGAGAGAAAGAACTTACAGCCAGCAAATATGATGATCTGTTCTCAATTTCACCGATCATGCTACTACGAACGTCTGAAACACTTGATGCATCACATACTCCTCCATTTAAAGAATCCTTCCTCGAGTCTCTCTTCATCAGTGAATGATAAAACTCTACTACTTGAGGAGCTCTCTGTACCATGCCTGATGTAGTTTTGGCCATAAGTTTTGGAGGTGGTGGTGGAGGAGGAGGAGGAGGTGGTGGTGGAGGACCAGGAACTTGAACAGAATTTTCTCCTTCTTCTTCAATTAAAGCAACAGATGAAGGCCTCGGAGGGGGATTAGGAATCCGCAAGACACGTTTCTCGACCTCCAAAGGATTGGTTAATTTATGTTGGGAAACAATAGGTTCCATCTCCTTTTCCACTTCCTTGGAACACATAAAGACATCTGATTGCCTTCTCTTATTAAAAATCAAGTCCTCAACACAAAATTTTGATCCACTTATCGAGTGCCTGCGAGTAGAACTTTGTGTATCCTCCCAACTATGAGTAATGATATTATCCGGGCTCCCTAGTTGTTGCATATCTTCATCAGTAATAGGCCACTTCTTTAGCTTCTTAACGAGGCTTAACCTCCTTGCACTACTACATTTTGAGTCCTCATCACTATGATCATAAGACAAGCAAAGTGATTCCCTACTTTTCTCACTGCCATGAGGGCTAGAAGTCTTATCACATGTCATGGACGAGCAGCTGCGCAACTCTTCTCGCAAACATGAGTTCACCCACTTCAAGTAGGCAAGCTCCTCAACCTCATTCAACCTACTCATTTGAAGACCCTCAACTTGTTTGCAAAGGTTTTCATTTTCATGTCTCAACAAAGAAGCCTCTGCTTTAATATGCTCAATTGTATCTCCCTGATAAGAATAAAGTGAAACAGAGAAACAAGATATAATCAAGCCAGCCAATTACAATTGTTAGACATTTTCAAAATTTTCCGATACGACCACAACAACTCATACCCAATGTAATCCCACAAGTGATACAGGTTGAACCACATTTTTCAGTATATCACTTACAAACTACTAGAGAAAACTATGCATTTTAGGCATATACAGCCAATTCATCAAGGTTATTCAAATTCAAGATTTCAAAACTGGGTTTCCAAGAAAATGCAAACTGGATACTCTTATCTCATATTAGTTCAATAAGACAAAGTAGTAAAAGTAAATACCTCTGGACCTTTTCCAACAATGGCTAGCTGGGACTCCATGGAAGACAGCCTGCAAGAAATATCTCTTTTCTGTAGCTGGAGCTCCTTATTCAAGCGCCTCAACTCCACAACCTCCATTTCCAAACTAGTCACACTTTTGAATTCTTCCTTATTGGATTTCGTATCTTGTCTCTCTCGGGCAGCAGTCAATGAACCTAATTGATGAGAAAGGACTGCCTTTTCACATTCCATCAATTCAACTTTCTTGGCAAAGCTATTAATCTCACTCTTCTTCAGTTCGAGTTCCCTCTCGAGCTCAACCACCTTTGGACTCCTCTTAAATTCAGATAATTCAGCCTGCAATTTCAATTCCCGTCCCTTTGATTCTTGTAGCAAGCTCCTCAAATGATCAATTTCATTGAATAGATCACGTGAACCGGAAGACTTAGTCCTGTGAATGTTAACTGTTTGAGGATGAACTTGAGAGGAAACGACTGAACAAGACAAGTCTCCCATTAGAGACCTCTTCACCCTTGGCTGTGAAATGCCAGAAGAGTTCTTCTGGTTCGAGTTTTCGTTGCCAGGAACCAACTCTTTCTTGGCATGAATTATGGTCTGCAACTTGGTTTTTCTCTCCCCTGAGAAACCCTTCACAATTTGAGAACCCCAAGAAGATCTCACCTTTGACATATTGTTATTACCTTTTACATTGCTATTACCACCCTTTGGTACCTTATTTTGATCAGCAAACTTTGAAGCTTTCACTCTACTCTCTAATGATTTTTCCTCCCCCATTATGAACAACTACAAAGACTCCTCACCCCTTATACTCAATACCCTGAACAGTTATGAACTCAGAAACTCCAAGCTTCCATGGCTTAAACTCTAAATCCCTGAACTTACCAATGGAGTTTTCTCATAAAATGACTAACCCCAAGTTCAAAGCTCAAAAATGAAGCCTTTTCACCATAACATGAGCTCCAAAAAACAGAGAACTCTGAATAGGTTTCTCAAAGCTCAAAATTGAATCTTTTACACCAAAACATGAGCTCCAGAAAACAGAGAACTCCTAAATTAGTTTATCAAAGCTCAAAATTGAAACTTTTACACCAAAACAAGAGCTCCAGAAAACAGAGAACTCCTAAATAGGTTTATCAAAGCTCAAAATTGAAACTTCTACACCAAAACATAAGCTCCAGAAAACAGAGAGCTCTATATGGGTTTAGCAAATCTCAAAACTGAAACTTTTACACCAAAATTTCAGCATTGATCATCACAGATAGCAAATGGGGCTCTTCAGTTTGAGCTCAAAACTGAAACTTTTCCATTGCATATGGTCTCTCTCTCAGAAAAGAAAGTGGAGCTCAAATTTAATAACGTTTCCACTGTAAAATCAATTACCCTCAAAAGTTCAAGAGTTTCCCTCTTAGTTTAAGCTGAAAAACTCAAATGGATTTCACTGGTAATTCAATTTTGACGATTCTAAAAACCTCCCTTTAAAAAGAAAAATCTTTTCACTACTCAAAAGCCAAGAAAGCTTATGAGTCGTCTTGTCGTTTCTGTGATCGTGCAATCAAGACGCTCCTCTGTTCAGCCTTTAAAGAGACAAATCATTAGTTGAAAATGAGAGAAAGAAAGGCTCATACTTTGAGGATTTCACTATACATTTCGAGAGAGAAAAAAAGGGAAGATTGTCGCAGCTTTAATGGCTGTTTGAATTTTGAAATTTGAATTTGTTCTTCTTTCTATATAAACTGATCTTAGCCGTAAGATTTTAGTTGGTCCCACCAGCTTACGTGTGATGGTCTTAGATGAACGGTTGAGATTGGAAATTAAGAAAAAGGTTCTGCAACGGTCGATAAATTTGCAAAATTAGTCAACTCTCCCACTAAAATTTGCTTTAAAAATCCTTTTCAACTTTCCCAAATTTAGTCATTTATGCCACTCCTTCTTGTTTCGTCGTAGATTTTGATGTTGAAATTTAAAGATTTGAATTTTTAAAATTGTGACTTTTAAATTTTTAAATTGTGTTTGAATATACATTTTATTTAAAAAGAAAAAATTACGACTAAAAGTCCCCGAAAACCCAAAAATTGATTTGAGCTAATTTTTGAGAACTTGAAATATTTGACGATTAGATTATTGAATTTCACAGGCTATTAAATATTTAAAGATAAATTTTCAAATTACTCTCAAATACTAGCTTCATCTTTTCTTTTTTTTTTTACTCTTTCCAATCTAAAATAATTGTTGTTTTATATTTGGGCATATGATTAAGTAGGCTTGCGTCCATAGTCCTGTGTAATAAATAAGATCATCCCACTAAAATTTAAAGGTGAGTTTTTTAAAGTAGTGGTTACATCAGATATGTTATATGGAGTAGGGAGTAGAGTGTTGATCAATCAAGAATTTTCGTATGTAAAAGATGAAATTTGAATCGAAAGTGTTTTATTGGAACACTTTACTAAGAAAGATAAAGTTTAGTAGTAATGAAGGTATACAAGATAAGGTGAGAGTAGTATCAATGATAGACGAGATATAGAAAGTGAGACTGAGATAATTCAAACATGTGGAGAGGATGCATGAATACCCCGTTGTGAAGGTTGTAGGAGGTGTCTATGGATGGTTTCAGGAGAGATAGAGGTGGATCGAAGAAATATTAGGCAAAAATGAGTTGATATGACATGACGTAATTATAGCTTACCAAGAACATGATCTTAGAGACGAGGGTATAAAGGACACTCATTACATTAGAAGGTTGGTAAGTATTGAGTGTTTAGCCTTTCATACTAGTAATTGTGGTATTATTCTTGTCGTTTATTGTTATTCAATTTATGTTACTTTTTTATTGTTTCTTGTACCCAAGTTATTGTCTTATTTTGTTGTAGTTATTGATCCTTTTAAGAATATTTTATTATATATTTTATATTTCTTGTCATAGCCTCTTCACTCCCGTTACTTCTTTTTCTCTTGAACTATTTTTTTTTCACCAATAGTCTATTGAAAACAATCTCTCTCTTCCAACGTAGGAGTAAGGTCTTCTTACACATTTCCCTCTCCTAAACTTCATCATAGGATTACACTAAATATATTATTGTTGACCTCAGTCCCCAATATATATGATCTTTTTAAGAAAATAAATAAATTATTTTCACATCTTCAATTTGTTTGTCTTACTTTCTTTTAAGTCTATTTTAAGAAAATGTCTCTTTCCCTTTTTAGCAACTCTTTAATTATAATTTTTTCACATGAATATTTAACACCACAAAATTAAAAAATATTATGATACATTCTACTTATCTTTAGTTTAAGATCACAAGATTAAAAAAATCTTTATTTTCTTAAATTTCATGTCAAATTAAAATTAAAAAAATGAATTGAAATAGAAAAAGTACTGTAGAAGTCAAATAATAAATTTAAACTTCATAAATCTCAAATTCAAATTTTAATTCAATTTTCTAATAAGTGGGGTGTTGGAAGCAAATAATAGCTTCAAATTTTGATGGCATTACACTACTAGAAGTTTCTGACGATAAACTTTGAAATTTTTTGATAATTAATTACTATTAACTACTATTAAGTATGCGTTTGACCCGTATGATTTGAGATTTTAATTTGAAATCAACATTTATTTATGAAAATAAGATAAAAACTTTAATTTTATGATTGCTTCTCTATAATATAATATATAATATATCAATTGTTGCTTCATTTAATTTACTTCAGTGATAGGCTCTCAAAATATTCAAATCAACATTTAATAATAATCAGGTCAATCCTTTAGGATTAAGGAATATAAGCTAGCATTCATAAAGAAAGTTGCATAAATATTTTAAAATTTATTATACCAATTAAAAACATTTATAAGCGTTTTAAAAGAACCAAGTATATCTATTTATTTTCAACTAGCTTCATTGGTTTATTTTTAATTAATGTTTGAATCTGAATGATTCAAAATTTGTTTACATTATTAAGTACTTATTTGGTCTGACTAGGTTTTAATCATTAAAATTTTGAATAAATTTTTAATATCATTAATATATATTTTGTGTGAATAATTTTTACTAGAACACTTTCCACAATCATTAATCACCTTTATCGTCAATCACCCGTCATTACCATCAACCACCTTTGTCATAACAACCATCACTAACAACTATCTGCCACTTATTACTAAAGGTCGTTACTATCTCTATCGTTATAATATATTCATTGTCATTGTTATCTCTGCCATCTCCATTATTATTTCAACTACTATCACCATTGCGACAAATCCTTAGTACTAACCACCTCCGTCATTACAAGTAGCATCGCGCCATCAACTAACATCAATACATCATTAACTACTAACATCAATCAACTTCTCCACTACAATCATCACCACCACAACCAACCTCCACCATCATAATTACTTGCCAGTAGCTAGCTACTACACTAACCATTCCATGCACTTAGGACTCGTTTAGTGTGAGTTATAATGTATAATAATTTCATGAATAAATGTATGATTATTTTATCCTATATTTGGTTGGAGGTATTAGGTAGTCATTGAATTAGTTATCCGACCAATTTTACTATAGTGATGAGATAAGTGTTGACACCCAATTTTGACCCTCCCCAATTTAATTAATTGTCAAGCTTCTTAAAATTCAAACAATCTGAAGTGATTATTTTGAAAAAAAAAATACTTTAGAAATCATCGTCAAGGCGATTTTCCCTTTTCCCTTTAAAATATATCTCTATCTACTTGAAATATATAGATTTATATAATTTTCATTTTTTGAATAAATATTTAGAAAGTCGTTTTACTAAAATGGTGTTTTAACTGAGTTAGCATTTTTATTTCTTCAAGAATCAATTAAATTACGTAACTAATCTTTTTTTTTATTATTTAAAAAATAATTAAGATTTTATGTCAAGATGATTGTTTTATATTGTCGGAGTTAAGAAGCTTAATAATTAATTGGATACATAATTTATTTTCATACCAAGGGACTAAGGCCATCTCTTTGCCTTTAAACTATTTTAAAAGGGCAAACCA